>NW_011346986.1:108348-171671 GCF_000735185.1 Notothenia coriiceps | reverse complement strand
GGAGAGGGGAGCATGCTCTGAAATCAGCTGCTGGGCTGTCAGAAGAGGGGGAGAAAAAGAGATCTCCGTCCTTCGTGTTTTTCATCTGCTGGTGGACTAACCGGAGAGAATTACAGTGCTTGCCTGGACGGGGAGGGATTGCATTGAATTACAGCAGCGGGAGCAAACGCTTGCCTCGGGGAGGGAGAAAAAGAGCCACAGCGGAGAATAAACAGAAGGGCAACCATGGCAACCATGTGCGGGAAGTCTTCTTCGCTGCTTTTTGGTAGACTACAGCACCACTTACAGGCCTGGCATATGTACTACAGCGTCTCCAGCGCTTTCGAGCGGCAATGGCCGGCCGTGGCCCAACCCCACATTCCCCTGATAGGTGGAGAGTTGGCCATATAGGCGGAGCTCCCCGTTTCTGACGTAAGAGACATTTCAAATCTGGATCAGTCTGTATCAGATCCGTTGCAGCCCCATTTTTAGAGATTTGGGTATGGAGGAAAATAGAGAGGGTTGTGTTTTCTGACACTTGGTGAGTTCCCTGACACACCGGGGACACATATTCATGTATAAAAGACGTACAAAAGTGCATTTTGCATGATAGGTCCCCTTTAACTTTCCCGTGAGTGCACCGGGCTTCAGAAAAAAGATCAAAAAACCTGCCAGACCTGGAACATTCCAAATGCTCCTTTTCATCATCATATATTAATCTGACTCCAACAGATTTCACGTGAGAAAGGTCATCAGTGTCCACAGAACAGTAGGTGGCTGGAAAAGTAAACAATACATTTATTTATACAGCCAAATTCTCGGAATGTTAGAGTGACTTGTTTTTACCTTTGCAGGTGGGTGCTTCGGACCACGTGGCATCGATGTAACATCCCACCATCTTCGGACCCACTCGTTCCTAATGATCAGCGCATTGGTACTGCAAAAAACTTCGTTTTTCACGACGTCACCGTTAGCAACCATGGGGGGAGTTCCACAGTTGTCGACTGAAATACAAAAAATGTAATTGTTTTTTCAGAAATCATTATTTCAAGATGCCATCGCAGAGTAAATCATATCAAATGTAAAACCTTCTTTGTCATTTAGTGGGAATACTGTTAACAGCATTCCAACTATCTGTTCTTCTACGCACAAAATTATTTATTATTCCGCCTGTTATTTTGGCCCTCTTCTTCTCCTACATTGAACATCGCAGAGACTCCGTTCAAACATCAAAACGTTCAGCTCGGTCGGGAATCGATGGCTATTACTTTTATCATTCATAACTTTCATAATTCCAGAGATACATCCCATAATTCATCACATTTTTAACATGGAAGTCAATGGAGAAATTCTTCAGACNACACACAACAAGTACAACACATACCTCAACACACACACACACACACACACACACACACACACACACACACACACACACACACACACACACACACACACACACACACACACTCAGGACCATTTCAGTCCTGCCAAATGTGAAAGTTATCATCATTTGGCTCTGCTGTCAAAATACATTCAATTTGTGTTCCTTACATTACATACACACAGAAACATTCTGTAGATCTGTAATGCGCTATCGAGTCTGTTGCCTTTACAGAATCTAATAAAAAATATACTGTATATCCATTTATACAAATTAGATTGTTGTTGTCATTGTATTAGCCCCCTACTCATATTATATACTGTAGGGTTTGTTTTGTTTTGACTTCCCTTTTGGCTAAGGCAGTAGAAGAACATGAAAAAAAGGAAGCAGACAAGGACAGAGTTTTTTATAAAAAGAGACATCATCCATGTCACTGATCAAAGAAAGAGTTCTCTGATCCAGTCTGTTTCCCAGATTGCAGTTGGGATATCTCAGTGTTATCTGTGTGCTTTGTAAGGGTGGATGAAGATGAATGGGGCCAGGGCCGGCCCTCTCCACTGCCTCTATTGATTTCTGTATGTCAATCCTCAGGCCGTCATATACACACACTTGAGCTGCAAGACACACACACTGCAGGGGATTGTGTCTCATGGTCAATAAAGTTTGGATTAAATGAACTCTGCAGTCAGCAAATGAGACATGAAGGTCACCAAAGCTTGTTAAGATCTGACCGTTTTATTTTCCAAGAGACACATGGCATTCAATTTCATTTTATGTTATTGTAATGGCGGATTCTTTCATTCAAAGAGAGTTACATACACTTCAATACCGAAGTCATGCCTACTGAAGCAATTTGGGCTTAAGTAGCTCTGCAAAGGACACTTCAAAATGTTGACTATATGAACTGGAAATTGAAAAACTGGGCTCCCACAAATCTAATTTTTTTTCAAAGATTCTAAAACCCTTCCTCAAAGCTTAACCTTGTGGTATGTTTTCAATTTAGCAAGTTTCAATCATATACAAGTTATTTTTAAACTTAAAAAACAAACCAGTAGCTGCATGTATCAGAAAAATACATTTGCTCATTCTAAAGAATTGTCTGCCAATGAAAAACTATCATTATTGGTTGTCTTTAACATAGTAAAAGATGAAAATGTTCCAGTTTCTGAGGCATTCTTTACAAATTTGAAACTTTTTCTTTGCCCGAAGGCTAGAACTTGTGTTGAGCGTTTGCAGCTGCCACTATGGCCAGCAGCAGTCTCACCACTCATCATGTTCTGTCAGCTTCTGCTTTTGTCATGCATCGTTCTGTGGGCAGTAACACGGGGGTCCATCTGGTGATTGGAGTAAAAGACTGATGATTCAATTAGAGGCTTTCTGACAAGAGATTCAAATAGGGAGGCCGCCTTAGAGAGTGTTGAGCAGAGGCAATAACTGAGAGCTTGCTCAGCAGCATATTATGCAATGCTGTGCTGTAACTGCTTCCATTGGATTCCATTTTGTTTAATTTATTATTCTTTTTGTCAGGGTTGACAGCCTTTTACGCTGCATCATCTCTAACAATTAATGCTACTTGTCGTTTGTCTTATGGGTTTGATTTTCTGACAACAAAGCCTTTGATTTAACAGCCAATGAAAAGTTGCGTATGATAGATTTTCTGCCCAGCACTTAAATTAAACACAGCTTAATAATAAGAGCTGGCAAAAAAACAGATATAAGAAACTTTAATCAATTGATCCAAAGACAATCTGTCCATCAAAATACCCAAAAATGATTTATAACATACATTTAGATTACTGCCGGCCAAGTAAAAATTCTACTAAGTAAAGCTTCCAGAGCTTAAAGGGGACATATCATCAACTGAAACTCTGCCGCACGGTCCCCTCGTTCCTTGGAAGAGGCGGCGAGGTGGGTGTTTGTCATCTGCTGGTGGACTAACCAGAGAGAATTACAGTCCTTGCCTCGACGGGGAGGGATTGCATTGAATTACAGCAGCAGGAGCAAACGCTTGCCTCGGGGAGGGAGAAAAAGAGCCACAGCGGAGAATAAACAGAAGGGCAACCATGGCAACCATGCTCTGGAAGTCTTCTTCGCTGCTTTTGTGGCAGACTACAGCGCCGCTTACAGGCCTGGCATATGTACTACAGCGTCTCCAGCGCTTCGAGCGGCAATGGCCGGCGGTGGCCCAACCCCACATTCCCCTGATAGGTGGAGAGTTGGCCACTAAGCGGAGCACCACTTCTGTGATGTAGAAAATAATTGAAATCTGGATCAGTCTGTATCAGATCCGTTGCAGCCCCGTTTTTAGAGATTTGGGTATGGAGGAAAAGAGAGAGGTTTGTGTTTTCTGACACTTAGTGAGTTCCCTGGAACACAGGGGACACATATTCATGTATAAAAGACGTACAAAAGTGCATTTTGCATGATAGGTCCCCTTTAATTATCATAAAATGCATGTTGAGGTGCAACTAAAGTCTGCTGTCAGTTTACGAAGCCATTCTTTTGTAATAGCTGATAAAGGAACACAAATTCATCTTTCCACACCTTGATTGTCTATACCGAGGCACTGCTACTGCATTAACTCCAACTCTTATCAATTGTTAGTTAGGTAACATTGACTTGGTCCTAGTCCTGGCAAATTTCATTGATTGATCAGAATTTGCTCACATGTGACCGTGAGCAAATTCTGATCAATTAATGACAGCAAACACTTATCTTAACAGACTTGTTTTTTTCTCCCAACGTTCACGGCTATAGACTGCAGGCACAGATCATCTAATTAATACAGCAATAGCTTCACTCAAATGAGCTAATCAAATCAATTGTTCACAGTGCTGTTCACTGAGAGAAAAGCGTAGGAGAGAAAAGGAAACCATGAAAAACAACTGACCTTTCTACTGAGACTTCATAGACTAACCAAAGAGGCAATATACACATTGACCATGTTTGGTGGGCTGTGGGTCAGCTTTCTCTAGTTTGAACATAATTCAAACCAAGTGAGTTCCAAGCAAAGGAAGCATTTTCCTTCATCGTCATTTTGAATATTGTTTTTTCTTTGACTTAAGTTCAATGTGCTGGGTTTGATTTCTGGTTAAAAAATAGCTATTTGTCTCCCGTAAGTGCCATACAAGTACTGCATTTTAAAAGTAATCTACTTTGAAACTGTACAATAAATATTGTTGAAATCCTATGATAATTCTATTAAATAACCGCAAGATGGATAATGGTACTCTTGGTATTTTAATTGAGCGAGAAGCAAAGTAAGTCTGGGAATGTTGCCAGGAACATTTGCATACTCTTTTGGTCGTCTCTCAGATTTGTATTGTATTTACTTAACCGGCTCTGTTTGTTTATACATCCATCTCCTGAAAATACCTCTGAAATAACTTTAAGCAAAGAAAAACCTTTTGTTTGTCGGAGCGTGTTGTTTTGAGTTGTTACAGACGGAAAAAGGGGATCAATTCTGATTCAAATTCTGCTTTCATGTCTTGTTCCTGTTTGACATGCCGCTATGACAGCATAAACTAGAGCTAATGTTGAGGCACCTCCATAGCCGTGTTGTTGCAACTGCCACACGCTTTAAAAGGGTACAGGGTCTAGTTGGGGATTTTCGATTGGCTCGAGGGGGGGTTAGCTTCCTTTTACAGTAATTGCTGTTATGGCGATTGGGGCTTCAAAGAGAGAAATACTGTCTAAGAAATTACCCCTGGACCTGGCGTTTTGTGTGTGTTTTTCTCATATGGGAGGAGAGTGTGGTGGAAAAATGGGAGCTGTCAGTCAACCTAATGAGACCAACCTTCTCAGCACACACACACACACACACACACACACACACACAGAGCGCCATCGGGCCAGTGGAAGTGCCCTATAATTGGGTTTCCTTTCCAGGACAACAGACATGCTCACTGGATTAGATCTGACCATGGACGCCAATTCTCTCCATGTCTCCTTCTCTCTGCTTTTCCTTCTCTCCCGTGCCTTCTCCAACCGCCTCTTTTCCCATCCTCTTCATTTTCCCTATTCTACTGGCTGTCTATTATTTTATTTCCTAATGTGCTGCTTATCTCGTTCCCTCTCCTAATCTGACCTACATGGTGCTTTATCCCATAGCGTGTCTATAAATGGAATAGCATAGCAAGTATAATCAACATATTTAATGTGATTGTGTTAAACCCCCAGTATGACCTGTTGTTGATGGATATCAAAAGGGTAGGCTAGAGGCCCTTCCTTCATTTTTATTCCCACATCATCCCAGTAAATGTTTATTTGTAGGAAATGCGATGAGTTTACACTTTATTGATCCGAGTAGAAAAAAGTGATTTGATTTCAACAGTAAATACAAGTACAAAATGGATTATCATTGTAAATACCCCAGGAGTTATGAAGGGGGCATGAGACAAGGAAGAGAGTGGGAGGAGAATGGGAAGCAGAGGAAAGACAAGGAGAGGAGAGAAAAAATAGGATGTGTGAAAAAGCAAAGGGTCACTTCTCTTTCTCACAGTTCCTTATGCAATCCCTGAGGAATGTTCACATCTCTCTCTCTGCCCCTCTTATTGTCTGGGTTTGTGAAGAGGCTCTTGAGGAGTGTGTGCATGTGTGTGTATTGCAGCACTAAGTTGTGAAGTGTGTGTGTGAGAGGGATAGTGAGTTAATTTCTCAACTTTTCTGCAACAACTATTCAGGATATTGTGAAATTCAACTTATTATATTACATGTTTTTTACACTTTATATTTGTAAAATAGCCTATAAATAAATAAAAACGTGTTTTATTAATTTAGCTTCACAAGGATACTGATACCATTTACCAAGCTAGCTTACTAGCTAAACGCGGTTATGATGACCTTGCTTTATTAATCATCATCAACATAAAGGACCAATGTTAGCTAGCTTGTGTTGGTTAGGTGAGTGAGAGAACATAGCTAATGTTAGCTGCTACTCTTAAGACTGTCTCGTACAACACAGCCTTGCTAGTTAGCTGGCTAGCTAGGTAGCATGTGCAGCAATGTAGTTGTTGGTACTTTGCTGTGTTGGCATTAGAGGTTAGTTAGAAATTATACTAAATCTCTTTGGAAATGGTTTTGCTTTAGCTAAAATGAGGTAGCTGGCTACATTCGATCATAGTTGTTAAGCTTTTAACAAATTAAAATGTTTATTGAGCACTCAAGTCTTAAAACTGCACCTTTTTTGCTTCATGTTTAGTTTGTTGTTGTTGTTTTTTAATATAAAAACTTTTAAAATAGGTTTAGGGAGCAAAAAACAATGAATTAGCATATTAATGCTATTGAAATACTTTTAAAATCCAGGTGTTCTGCCTCTCATGTGGATTTCCTGCAATAATAGGCTACCAGGCCGACATCTCTGTGCTCTCCGGTTCATCGTCAAACATTCATGCTCACATATGCTGTTTACAATGAACAGACATGGTGTTTATGCATAATATGATGACATTTCTCCAGAGTGAGGACATTAAGGGTTCATTATTTCACAAATAGACCAATTTGTGGTCATTCCATTTGGGTAGAATCTTAATTATTATAATTATCATATTATATCTTGGAGTATAATAATACAGTATATTTACACCAACTTAATGGGACATGATTATGGTAAGGTAAATATTTAGTTGTTAGGAGTGGCAATGTGTTTGTATATTATGCCAATTCCTTTGTGTCTGGGTGTGTGGATGTGTCTATGAGTCACACACACATTGCCAAAATTGAACACACTTTCTTCTTTAAAGCTCCAAACAGCTTAGTATACAATACATCAACCCTACAGACACAAGTCAAGCATCAACACACACACACACATCAAGCAACAAGTAAATAAACATCACTCCATCACCACTGCCCCATCACACAGGCTCAGTCTTGCATTGTGAATGATCTGACAGCGTATTTTGGCAGCAACAGCCTCTCCGAAATGCATCTTGTCCTCCTATCTATCTCCCATCTCCCCCCTCTGCATTCTCAGTTCCTCCCCCCTCCCTCTAGTACGTGATATTAAGTGCTGCTAACACTTCTCCCTGTTTAGCCACTTGGCAACGCAGCAACTCATCCATCTCTCTGGAACTGTTTATCTACAAGCTGTTTGCTCCATATACTCTTCCACATATAAACATATTACGTATATATTCACATATATATGCGCAGACACAAACACACACACAAACGCACACACACACACACACACACACACAAGCACTAATTCTGATAAGGCCTTGCCAACACTAACAATAATGCAACAGACATGTCTTAACATGAGTGTAAACATGCGCATACAAAGAAACAAATGTTTGGAGAAATATTTTCCCACACTGGTTTTCTTTGTTTAGCTTTTACATCAAATGCAAGCAAAACAATATGAAGGCACATGCACAAATGTATATACATGTGTGGCTCAACTTTCACAAGCTTTTATGGCATAGACATTAGTATGCAAACATACACACAAACACATTAGAGTCAGGAAGGAATGCCGATAGAAGCTATGGTTGGTTACGCTTCTTAAACTTCCTATAAACAGTGTTAGCCTCAAAGACTGCACAAACATCTCTTATCGCACACATGTACACACTTTATACACTAAAGTATATGCACACAGCACTCAACGGGAACATGTAACGCACACACATGCTCGGATGACATTGTCATTGCATTCCACTAATTAAATTAAGCCTATAAATGAAGCGCTCGGTTATGCTGATAAAGCCTGGACTTCCGGCCAAACAGATAGAGGGGGTGTTGGGGGGGAGTCAGAGTGATGCTGTGAAGGCAAACAATATGGTCAACTTTAAGACAGATTACAGGAAGACTGAGGAAGCGTGAAAGAGGGGATGTACGAGGGGGTTATTTGTCAGATCCGCCTCGATTTGCACATCCTCAAGAACTGAAGGGAAACTCCAATCGGAGGCTCTGTTACAACTGGTGGCTGGCGAAGATTATATGGTGTGAGGGGGGGGGGTTTAATCAAATGACAGACTCTTCTGATCAGCCTTAAATATATCAAAAGTTTTAAAGGAAAAGTTAGTTTTATTAGAACTTATTTTTGTAGTTTTACCCTGGTGTGTCATGTCCTTATCTGCTCTTCAAAAATGTTTTACAAGCTTGATAAAATACTTAAATGAAGTGCTTATCAACCAATATTTGAGTTTGAGTACACAAACATAATCCAGTCCACACAATAAATAAACAATGTGTGAAGTTAGCACACTATAATACTAGTTGTTCAGAGACCCTGCTGCTCTAGATTCAGGCCTAATCACCTAATGTGTGTGTGTGGGTTTGTGTGTGCATGTGTGTGTCTCGTTGAACTGATGGACTGCAAAAGGCAACAGGCATGTCACTAAATCATTTAAGAGTTCAGGAGTAGAAAAAGCAGCATCCCTTATTTTTCCTTTAGACACAGGCCGAAGGCAAACAAACAAACACACACACACACACACACACACACGCACACAAAAAAATAGCCATAAATTACAGAGAGGCAGCAAATCATTCCCTCATGCACTCCCGTGACTCAAACATTTAGTTTGTTCCCTGTCGCGCTCTGAAAATTAAAGTGTGCACAAAAGGCTTTCAAATGTTGCCGTGCATTACATTGTGTTATAAAATGACGTGGAATTGATGCCAAAGCTCTCTGGAATAATCATCAATTATGCCACTGATATTTTGCAAGCCTGTCTGAAGGTTGGTATGTGTATAGTGTGGAGGCCGCAAGTATAAACAGGTAAAGCAACTGACTTGACCTGTGCTGAAAATAATAATGAAAGGTGTGCTGTTAATAAATAAGCACTGAATAAAAAGTGTACACGGTAGGGCTCAGCTCAACCATAAAACATTAAAGGCTCAGGCTACCATTTCTATAGTGGGCACATCAATTATGACTCACAGCCCAACGTTACTGAGGACATCATGAGAGGACTTTTCATTATTCATTATGGTGGAACATTTCATATCCTTAGGGCCACGAGATATTGGGAGTGCAGTAATCTGCTTGTTTTGTTAACTACTATATAACTAGATTGTATGTAAACTTACCAAAGTGTGCATTTACCTGATGTAAACTGACCACCTACTCTCTTGTATTGGCTCTCTAGGTGGAGCTGTCTGACAGCACCTCCCACACCATCACCGATGCCATTGCTGGGAAGGAATATATCATCCAGGTAACATCTCCTTTTAGCTGACTGACACATACTTCAAACTTTAAAAATGTATAGAAGAGTTTTATTAGATGCTTAAAATGTACCAATTACATTGTGTTCGACAGGTGGCCGCCAAGGACACAGAGATCGGAACATGGAGCGACTGGAGCGTTGCCGTCCATGCTACGCCTTGGATTGAAGATCCTCTGCCGATCACTTCCACAACTGAAGTGGACTATACTACCGGTATGTAACAGCCTCAGTTAAAGCCTGTACCTTTCATTCATCAGGATTTCTGAAAACATTTTCTAATCCATTTGTTGAGTTGAGCTTTCAGTGATTTTCCAAAGCGTAAGGCAAATCCACTTTACACAAACACAGTATATGTTAATTTATGAATAAAAATGCCCTGTGTATACATAAAATAACAAGTTCAAAGGTCATGACCCCATGAACGGTAAAGGAACAAGAGCCAGAAACTACAACCATGTTAGCTGATGTCAAGCAGGTCTCATGTACACCATCTTGATTTAGCATGTTAGCACATAAACAGTAGCTAATTAGGACCGTTGAGTTTAATGTATAATGATGGGGATGACGTTAGATATGCAGTTATTTGGTCATGTACCTAATTATTGGACACCAATCTGTCCTGGGGGCATTATGAATGTAAATATCATGGGGGCACGAGAGAAAATGTAAATAAGATTACCAAATACATTGTTTTAAAACCAAAATTGGGTGTCAATCCATCCATGGTAAGATGTTTTACTGGACGAGTGAAAAGGATGCTGGTGGGTTTGGAGGGAAAAGGATTCATCCTCTGGGAACAATTCATGTTTTTCCAAATGTTATGGCAACCCACCCAAAAGTTGTTGAGATATATTTCCCTCTGGACAAAGGTGGTGGCTGCCACTGGATGCTAATGTAGCTACAAGGTTCACATTAGGGTAGAGTTAAGATAAGAAAAAGGCGAAATGCAAATAAGTTGCCGCCCTAACAGCAGCCTTGTGTATGTGTATCTATTGAGATGGCTTGTCATGAATAGTTAATGATATCCTTACTTAAGTAAGCTCAAAAAGAGAGATAGAGTTACCAAGGGCTTACACTGTGAGACTTTATGTATGTAGAAATATTAAAATAGTATTCCTTTACTGCTGTTTGGTTTTTATCAGTCTTGTAGTTCATCAGGTGAAGAAATAATTATGCTGTTAATATTCCTATAATGTTTTCATCATTGTTCTTTGTGCCCACGGCAGTCACGCAGTACATTTCCCGAATCAGTTAGGTATGAAATTAAGTTTTGTTAATAACTTTCTTTATCATTAAATTGAGCAGACTATAAGCGTTTGATAGCCTTGAACTTTTATCACAGCTTATGCTACAAGATCCAGCAGCCTCCAGACACACATCAACCTGAGCGCCCGAAAGCAGCCTCAGGGAAACTGTGCCTTCTTTTAAAAAATGCTCACGTCCCTCCTGCAGCCCCAGACTGGCTCGTTTTTACAATATAACAGCTCCACACTTTCTAGATTTGAATTCTGCATTACTGTATTCTGTGTTTCCCTTGACACACATACACACAAAACTATCTCTGGGAATGATCTCGTTGGCAAGGATTGCTCTCTTCTCTAATTGAAATCCTTAAACGCATCACCAATGATCCCCGAATAACAAAACATCCATCTTCCAGTGCGCTGGAATAGCAAATAACAGATGGAAGGATACCATTTAAATGAATAAACGCTGAATATGAGTGCTAATCTACACAATCACCAGTTGCATATCAGGCTATCTAACACTTTGTGTTGTAGTATTTAGAAACGACACTGCAAATTGAGCTTTTGTGCTTTTGCACCTGTAACCACGCCCTGTTGTGATGTCACAGTGTACGTAACCCAACCCTAAATGCACTCCTACATCATTGCATCAAGCCTTCAAACAGTGGAGCAGATTATGTTGCTCTTAAAATGTCCTGTCGATGTAAAATATATAGAGACAGACAACAGAGGTTTCATTATAAGGCTTAAACCCACCAATCTACAACTAAAAAAATACTGTTCATCAAACTTTTGGGTTTTTTTGTGGCCCTAATTTGCCTTTGATGCCACATACATACTGACCTAATCTCTTGATTAGTTGAGATTTTTAGGCTTCAACTACACTTATCAATGCTGACAAAAAGTGTGCTTTTGCATCTTGTATTTAAAGTTATCAGGTAACTATCAAAGTAAAAACGTTGCACACAAACAAAGAATTCCCCTAATTAATCATTGGACCAACACTACTGCATGTCCACGTATTGACAAAGCCACTTGAGTCTCAACTCAGAAAAATGTCTTTTACTTAAGACTGGCAAAGGGGAGAAGAGCCATCTTAAAACTATTACTGACATTATCAACCCAATTTGAAACAATTAAAAGAGTTAATCTCCGTCTACCTGTTTCCTTCTCCCTTCCATTGACGTTTCTCAACAGTTTTATAGTCCACCAGTGACACCTGTGGGTCATGAGTGGCACTGCTTACTGACCATCACAGTCAATGCTGAACGGGTGCTAGAGACACACAAACAGAAGCATGCTCTAACACAAAAACACACATAGAAACGGTGCTACACACTATACACACGACCTCCCTCTGATGACACACACACACACACATTAACCTCGGTACACAGTGCATTATGCTTGTTCTGGAGGAAAGCAGAGGAGGTTATTGGGATTCACCTCATGCCTCCTCTCGATCCAGCTGGGGCTTCTCTGCTTCCCTTCCCTCTCTTCATGATCTCTTCTCTCCTTCTATCTTATTTTCTAGGTCTCTCTTTCTCTTTTCATCTCAATTCCCCATCTATTGATCAACCAGTGTTCTCAAAGGGACTTCAGGGTTGGTTGTAGATTTACTGTCCATGTATTGTATCCCTCTGGTGTTTAAGATACCTGTTTTTATGCACATGTCCATAAAAAGAAAAATATACATAACCCCACTCTCTTATTGGAACGATTGTATTTCAAACAAGGAAAACAAGGATGATATTTTACTTCCTGTCCACACCTCGAGCGATAATCACCCAAAATGTAGTTCAGCTTTATTTGCAGCGGACCGGCTTGATCTACAAACTGACCAATATTTCTCTGTTGAATAGGAGCTGAACACACTTCCTCTGACTTATTGATTGTGTAGCTCACAGTCCAAACACGCTTTCCCTTTCTACATTTCCTCTCCGTCTTGCCTCTGCCACATTTCCTCCTCCTTCTATTTTTTTTTTGTTCCTGTGTTCATGCATCAGCGAGAACAGGTCGCACGTACCTCATGGGGAGTTGCACTTACGGGCCAGTTCTGCTTCCTGGCATCAACAGCCTCATTTCACATCAAAAGGATAGCCCAGTGACAGACGGACGACTTTTTTCTAAATCCCATCCTCAGTGATTGGACCATCGCTCGGCAACCACATTCCAGGAAGTAAAAAAGGCAGATATAGTTGAGGCTTTAAAAAGTAGCAGCCATCCTTAGAGCTGCCACCATCTCAGATTTAGGTTTCTGCCTCGCCCCCTCTGTGAGACAGAAAGTGGACACCGTCTAGCACCACTAGATATCGCTTCTTATATCCTTCATGTCCCGATCTATTTATAAACGCTACGTTTCTGCTTAATAAGCAGAAAGCACCAAGTCTAAATGTAAAGGTCCTTTTCTGCTGCATGCCGGCTCCAATTCATAAGGAAAACCATGACTTACTAGGACAATAATTCGACATAAGACAATATAAAATGTGAGATTTTATATCAGCTATCAGGGTTGTATCTGCCTGTTTTTATGCACATTTTAAATTTCAACTCTTTGCTGAGATAAAAACGTTGGTCTAATTATTTAAGTCGAAATGTGAAAGTGCAATTGAAAGAGTTAGCCTTAAATGATGCCGTCTACGTCCAATGAAGCCTCTGCTCCATTAAAGAGATGAAGAAGGCCTTTTTACTACATCATCTTGCATCAAATTGGCCCAACCTACTTCTTATTCTGATCAACAAACTCTTTATAATCACACAACAGAAGTTTATTAGAACATTTATTTGAGAGATTATCACAAAAAAAGCATAGCAGTATAAACACGTGGTATCCGGTTAGAACAAACCTATATTTCTGCAACAAAAAATGAAAGGTTCAAGCCTGTGATCAGAAACCATATCAGGCCTCAAGGAACTACAACTCCCAGGGTGCATTTAGATATCACTAAGGGGCAAGGGAAGGCTGAATTTAAGGATTTGTTGTAAACATTAAAACCATAGTCTTCGATTTTGTCTTTATTTTACAGCCCCCCCCCCCTCACTTCTCAGCCTTCCTGATCCTTCTCTCCTCTCCTGTGTTTCTGTTCTGTTCTTCTCCAACTGTTGTACATTCGCTCTTCTCTCCCCCTCACTGTCTTGTCTCCCTGTCCTAAACTACCTTGTTACATCAACCTGCAGCCACAACTGTCTCTTCTCGCCTCCGTCACATTATGTCTGCATAATTTTGTGTTCCTCCATCCACTCCAAAGCAAATTGTTTTTCTGCAGGCAGGACTGTAATGCAGTGTGCTGCTGAACATGTTTAGTGTGTCCTAGTTCTCTCTCTTTCTCTTTCTCTGGCTATTTCACACCTGGCTGCTTCTTTCCCACTTCCAACACCGTACTTCAAAAAGGTCATTAATTAGAAGGAGAGGGGAATCATATTCACTCTCCAGTAACAGAAATGCTGCCGGTTCCAGACTGCAGGAGTGAATATCTACTGAGCAGCTGTAGCTATATCCCTTTTTTAGAAAGCCCTAAACCCTGTGATGTTTTTATTTGTCAAGCTATGTTAAACTAAAGCACTGAGAACAGCTTAAGCACATGTGCAGCTTATTTACGGCTGCCACAAGCAGAGCCTTTACACACTTTTCAACATACCCGTATGGGCTAGAAATATACAAGCCACTTTTTACTGTTTCTTTTAATTATTCTTATTTTATTTTTACATTTTTTCTAATCCTCAATTTGTGTACTTTGTGGTTACTATTATTATCATTATTATTATTATTATTATTTTTATTTTTATTTGTTTGTTTTTTCAAATCCTTACAAATTTAAATGATTATTATTATTTATTTTTAATATTATTTCTTATTACAATTTGTATTCTGTATTATTTGTTTTTTTGTTGTGGGATTTCCCAGGCCTCAGTTGTTGTTCTCATACAGGAATGGGTTGCTTTGGTGATGTGCTGTATGATCTAAATATACAGCATGTGTTACAGGTGTGTAGATGTGTCCATATCACTGTGTCTTATCAGCAGTATATTAACTGCCACAGTTGCACATTCCCTCCTTTCTAACTGTATCAACCTCCACTCGCTGCCCCCTTTCCCTCAGGGCTTTCACCTCATCCTCCCTTTTCGAATTTCCGTCTCCACATTTATCCGTCTATCTGTTTGGCTCCGTCTCTGTCCCTCTCTCCTTTCTGTTTCCCCGCGGCTTCAGTATGAAGGAGATTTTCTTCTTTTTTTGTTGTCCGGCTCACTTCATAACTGCCTTGACAAGTCCTATATTGATTGTGTTTGCAGATTAGAATTGATTCCACTCCGCGCCGCATATTCCTTTCTGTTTGCTTCTTCCTGCTGCGATGAGCGCTTTTCAGTGTCCATTCATCAAAACGACGTTGTAGGCGCTTCTCCCCGTAGGAACGAAAACGATTGTGCAACACTGTATGACCGAAAAAACGAAATAGGAAAAATGAAAGTAAGGATTTTATGGAGCTCATTAAAAAATATGCTCAGTAAGGTTTATTGTGTTGTCTGTTTTCCTCCAGAAGCTAAGACCTCCCCCATCCCGTCCTCCAACGCTCCACAGAAGGCTGAGCAACCAGTGGGCGGCGCCACCAGGCTCCTCACACACTTCTCTCCTTTGCTGCTAGGAATGCTGCTGCTGTTCATGTGGTGAGCACACACACACACACTCACACTCACACTCACACACACACACACACACACACACACACACACACACACACACACACACACACACACACACACACACACACACACACACACACACACACACACACACACACACACACACACACACACACACACACACACACACACACACACACACACACACACACTCACACTCACACTCACACTCACACACTCACACACACACACACACACACACTTAAACAAACACCAACTTTGGTTAGTGAGTCTACAGCCCCTTTGAATTGATCATGGACTCAGTCATTCAGTCACATATTGGCAAGTCGATGCATGTCTATTGAACTCTAGTGCACGGTGTTTAATGGAACAAGAGCAACAGTGATTGGGTGAGTTTGTTTTATGACCCAGCGGGGCATTTTTCTTCATATTTTTCTGCACAACCCCCTGAAGTGATTGAGGTAAAAATCCAATCCGAAGCTGTCGCATTTCATTAATTTCACACCTTTAACTGTGTGAATCATGCTGTAATGGTACGACTCCTGTAGGAGATGTGGACTGTGAATGCTGAAAAGCTCAAAGTCCTGCATAACAACCAAAATCACTGTGAAAGGTGTGCAAACAAGTAGGGATGTTTGCACCTTACTGCCAAACAGCACCCCTGTAATAACACGTAAACCAAACAGCGTTACCATGGCTACCATACCCCCCCCCCTCCTGAACACCTGCTGCTGGACGAGCCAGTGCAGGATGAGGCAGCCAGGTTCAGTTGGAGGAATATGGCACATTTAGGCCAATTGTCCACCCGTACCCTTTACTACAGGCAGTCCATCTGTTATGTGCTGTTTGTACACAGTATTGGTGTTTTGTGATACAGGCCAACGCTACTTTAGAATGCTATTCAACTATATATTCTCCTTTGTACTCCACTACATTTATCTGACGGCTGAAGTTACCATCTACTTTACGTGTTACGATTTTACAAAAAACAATAAAACACTTAGTTAGTGAAATACATTGCATAGTAAAAGACTAAAGAGACATGTCTATAAGCTTCTTGCATGGTGCAAACAGACTTCTTAAGTTCTCCCCCTATAGCGCTTCACGGTGGTATTTTACCCGGGCGGCTTTCCATTTTTCCTCCGAGCAAACATCATCATCACAGGACACGTTTGATTGTTCCCTTGTCCTTTAAACACATGTATTCTCTTTGATAACTGGGTATAGCTACTGGGGAAAACAAAGTGTTATCCTCTTCCTGGTCTCGTTCAACATTAGTTGATGTGTTTCCTGTGTGCCTACTTTTTTCCTGGACAGTCATACAAAGTGGCAGACAGATTAAAGAGATTATGATTTTGGGACTTCTTGTTTTAGTGCATGTAAATGGTATGCTAAACTTAAAGTCTGAAATTTCTCTCCAGAGGGAAAAATGACTCGAATGGCCAACTTCTTTTACTTCTATAACATAATGGCATCACTATGTAACACTTGGTTTTCTATTGGCTATAACTCCCAACACATTGTACGTGATAGGCTAAGGGGCCGGACCTGTCTTCTCTTACTGTTTTAATGTTTGCACCAAAGCACATTTGGATGTATAAACCAAATTCTGATATTGATTTTGATTGTTCTGAAAGAAATGTGTTGTTTTGATAATGTGCCTAATTTGTGTCTCTTTATCCCCAGATGTGAATGTCATCATTCCTGACGGGAGGAGGAGGAGGAGGAGGAAGAGAAAGAGGAGGAGGAGGAGGAGGCGGCGTGTCTTTTTTCTATTTTGCACATGTTTCAAGGATACAGTGCATTGATCATTTCTGTCCATCACGCAGTTACTCACCGAGATTACTTAGACATGAAACCAGACGATGATAATGCCATGGAGCATTTTTTGATAAATGGTGACAAAGAAATTCTTCAGAGGAACTTTTGAAAGCGGCTTCATCAACATCAACAGCAGCAGCAGCAGCAGGAGCAGCGATATCAGCATAAACAGTCTTATATTTCCCCCTGGTGGCTCTGACGGGCCACAGCAGACTTTATTTGGGAATTCAGAGCAAGAAAAAACAACTCCTCACACGACAAAAAATATCTCCTTTTTTTATTATTCGTCATAAATTCATTTTCACCCTTTTGTTCTCAAATTGCAGCACCGTACAGACAAACACACACATATATCGAGCATTCGTGCGTGTGTTTGTGTGTATAGCAACGTAGCAGCCCCCATACAGCTAAGTCATCATGCCAAAGACTCAACTTCACCCCCCCCTCCCCCCCCTCACTTGACATAATGGATCCCAAACAACTCACTGAGCTTCCTGAAGCCTGTGTCTGCCTTCATCGTGGGTTCAAAAACCTGGAAGTTACGCGATTGATGTCCCACTTAAAACGCTACTTTGGACGAGTCAGAGGAAACCCCACTAAAAAGTACCATTTAACAATAAAGAAGCCACATGGACACTCAATCTGACTCTGAATCTGCTGACGACCGAATCAAGCTGACGGAGAGAGACGTTTTTTTCCGACACGGGGACTAAACACTTTGAAGAATTCAGTAACGTAGTGTGGCGTATTTAGACAATTAGCTTTACACCCTGCTTTCAGCGACTGGCAAAGAGGACCTGGATTTGAGACTGAACAAATCTTATCGCCCACACATTTGTTTCAGTTGGACGGCGAAGACGTTTATACGAGCTTCGTTGGTTTCCCATTCTGCTCCGTGCTGTAAAATAACAATAACCCAAAACAGTTTGCTTTCTAAATTCCGACAAACATCGCAGTTTCCAGTAGCCAATATCACCAGTTGATTCTTATGTTATTCAAAAAGGAATATTGATGTGTGTTATTGTATTTTTTTATCTTATGGACAAATAATACCAAGACACATATAGGATTTTAGTTTTTTTTCTCTCAGATATTCATAATGGCTTAATTCTCCTTGATCCTATTTTGTAAACTATGATATGTAACTTTAACATTGAACAAAAAGTTTATTATTTAATTATAATAATAATGTATGTATTAGCAGTAGAATGTCGTAACCTGTACCTGCGGGGTCTTTTTTATAGATGTATATACAATGACAGGTTTCAACCATTAAATGTGACCATTTCACAATAAATGATGACACACTGGCCTCACACTCATTTCTCCTTCTGAACCGATGTACTATGAACGCAACATGGCTGCTGTTATTTCACCGTGTGGTCCAGAGTATTATCTCCTGACAACGCTAGATGAAGGTCAGGTGTCAATGGAGGGGCTAAAAGGCAATATTTTTAAAGACATACAATAAGTATATTTCCATTTGCATTTATTCCTAAATTCTGCCTCACTTTGGCTATAGTATGGTTTGGGTGGGATGCTTCTCTTCACAATATAACCATTGATTTCCTTATGCCACATCTTTTAGAGGTCACCTATTATGCAAAGTAAATGTTTTCCTCCTGATCCATCTATTTAAAAACCTGTCTGAAAATGAACCAATCAGATTTGGCCACATTGTGACATCACAACAGTTGTTTGGGTTGGGCAACCATTCGCCAATCACCAACCAAGGTAACACCCGCCCAGCTTATCACCTGAATCTCCTCCTAGAGCACTATTGTGGTTTTTTAACCAATCACTTCACAGAGGGGCGTGGCCAACAGCAGCTCATTAGCATTTAAAGCTACAGACACAGAATCAGCACTTTTTAAATAGGGGTTTATGGCATGCTACAATGCACGATCTGTTTGGTATTTGGAGCCAAACACTTCAGAGACATGTTTTGTATATATCTGAGACCTATAATTTATTGATGAAGAAGAGTAAAATAGGGGACCTTTAACAGTCTCAGGTAGTGCATACAGAGGCTAACTGAGAAAAACACTGATTTACGCAACTATAATAAGTGTATAAGTAAGGGTTGAAATTAAACTGTATACTTTTCACTTTAAGTACAAACTGCAGCTGGCTCTGCAAAGTACTTATACTGTACTTTGTGTATACAATTGGGACATACTACTTCATCATTACACCGCGCCTTGAACTTTGACCCTCGTGCTCATACTGTACATTCGTCATATCATCTGCCTCTGATCTCCGAGCCTCCAATCGATGTGATGCATCTTCCGCTCTGCAGAGCATTGTGGGTCAGAAAAGCACGCTGTTATGTTGGCCAATTCGACATACTATTTATTGAGACATACTACATGTCTTTTCTGGAAACAGCCATTTAATGGGCAGATATATTTTCAAAAGGTAAAAAGAAAAACTGCAGATTCTTCACCTGACTACCTGGACATGTGCCTCTTGGATATTTAAAGATCTTTCTAAACTTTATAGAATAATTCCGCGATATGATAGCTGCACAGTCTTACTGTAAGCTAAATGTGTTTTTCTCTCCTAAAGAATTGAGGCTTAGGTGGGTTTAGTTTAAGAGTTGGTGATCAGCTAGCTGCAGGTGTTTATTACCTCACATCCCCTTGTTCAGATCCAGGCAGTTCACTTTCCCAAATGAACGCAGTGTCAACATTCAGCCCTCACATTACACTTGGAAATGAGAACAAAGGAGCTATACGGTGGTTCCCAACTCTCCTTTTGACCTTTAGCTCCCGCTCTCAGTGCCTCCCTCCCCTCCTTAATCTGCCTCACGGTCTCTCTTCCTTCTCTCGAGCTCTCTTTCTTCCAATATTCTGACAAGTCCTGGAAGGCTGACGTGGAGCGCGAGGACAAATCAATACACCATCTAACAGCTGTCAGCTGGAGTCCTCTGTGTGCAGACGGGAGTGTATCTGCAGCTGTGGGCATCACATTCATTACTCTCTCCTTTCTCTCCTTGCTTGTACTGGCCCGTCCCGTGTCGATGAGAACCCAATTACTATTTAAAATGACGGGGCATGACATGAACAAGGACGGACCTCGACGTAAGACAAGTGAGGACACGTTTTGCATTGTAATTCTTGTCCTATGTCTTGTAACGAATCTGATTAAAAAAACGTCTTTACTTTATGGCTCATAAATAGCATAATAGGAACTTCAGCGGATATTTCAACATGCTCCCTCTGTGTGTGTGTGTGTGTGTGTGTGTGTGTGTGTGTGTGTGTGTGTGTGTGTGTGTGTGTGTGTGTGTGTGTGTGTGTGTGTGTGTGTGTGTGTGTGTGTGGAAATGCCACTCAGAGCCTGTCAGTTCCAACAACGCTGTTCTGCTCTAATGACCAGCTTGACCTTTCCCTGATAACCGGCTGAATGACACCATCTCCCCTCTCTCTCAATCCGCCCCCCCCCTCTAAACACTCGCTGCCTCTCTATCTCGCTCTCCATCACTGTTTGCTATGTGTGTTTTTCACTCAGTGTCTCCATTCACAGTGGATCAACGCACATATACTTTCACTCCATGCTTTTTTTGGAGAGTTATTTCACTCGTTTTAATACCACATATATATTAACTCATGGGTGCTGTGGGTTTTTTTGGAACTGAAAATATCTCAAAGATACATTTGTTTAATCCTAAAAACTATTTCATTTACACAGCAGCTAATTATTACCAACTAACCGTTGTGCCACCTCGCTATAGCTTATTTATGTTAAATTACTGTGTGGCATGATCTAGATAGCTACGGCTAGTCGTTATGATTTATTGGGAGCACCATAACAATTATGTTAATTTATTCCATCCTTGACATTATTGCTGGCCTGTTTTAATATAAATGTAGAGACATACCAAGGGGTCCCTGCCACGTCTCTCTCTCAGTTAAGGTGGTCCTGAAAAGAACCCTGCATTAATACATTAACACATTTGGCTTGGTTTGTACGTGTGTGCTCTTGTTTATCCAACAGTGTGTTCTTTATTTTACTAAAGATCTGTTCAAACATAGGTCTTTTTTGCCATACACACTGATGAGAAATGTGTTTGGATTCTTCCAACACGTAGCTACCTCTGTTTGAAATGTGTCAGTGGCCACTTTATGAGATGATCTGTAAGCGATACGAGAGACAAGAGACTCTTAAATCTACCTTTAATGGCATGAGAATTAAACATTTCGATTGAGTGGTATTAACATGAGTGTTTGAAAGAAATGAAAAGGAAAAAATACATTCATCTAAACTGACACATTTAAAATGTTATTCCTATAAAAAATAAATTCACTTCAGGAGTGTTATTGAATCCTTAGTTTGGCCACAGGAGGGCTGCAGAGGGTCCCTCCCTGTGCGCTGTCTGTGGTGCTGAAACATTCTCTCTCTCTCTCTCTCTCTCTCTCTCTCTCTCTCTCTCTCTCTCTCTCTCTCTGCCTGTCTCCATGGTGCTGAATAATTCAGATGCATGGTATATCCCACTTCTCTGATTTCATATCTCCTCTGTCCTCATGTGACCTGAAAATCAATTAAGTCCACCATCAAGGTGCTCCTGTTCCTTTGCTCTGTGCGTAAGGGATAGGTGGAGCAGGATATCAGTGTGTCATGCTGCATTAGTAACTCTTCACCGGTGTTAAAGTATATAGTGACAAATTGTCAGTCTCTTCTTGTATCCTCCATCACCTCTCATTTAAAATTAGACCTGAAAGGACTGCTAATACAAAATAAAACCTTTTGGCAGACATCCTGCAGTGAGCTCTAAGAATACTGATGATGTTTGCCTCTCAAATCAACAAATCACTCCACCAATTGCTTGTCAGCCTTCAACAACAAAACACACAGTCGTTTATTGGGAGTTTAAGTGGTGATTCCCGTGATTGCATTGAACCTATCACTCTTGTAGAGAACTGACCAAAATGCCAAATATTTTTTGCTTTAGAGCATTTCTGATTCTGAAAACAAATCTTTTCAGAAGTGCATCAGGGAATTTAGTTTCAAGGTTATCTGAACAAAGGCAGGCATGTCTTTCCAGGTAATAAGAAACTGTGGACATCATTCAAAGCACAGGAATATAAAAAGTTGATCAAAGAATGTGGAGCTCAATCAGACAATGAGCAAAAACGCTTGTAAATCTCACTGAATACAACGTCAAAGGAAACAAGCTTAAACGGAGAAAAATCCAACCACTGATTGTATTTGAATTTCCAAATGGATCCCTAATGAGAAAATCTTTTTCAACAAAAACAAACAAGCTCATTAAAGACACCCCATCAAAAGAGATTAAACTGATAGGATCTTAGATCTTTATTTGAGACAAAATTGGATTTTACATCAGTGGTGAAATTGAAAAGCATGGCAAGTCTGACCCACTATGTAGAGGATTAGCAAGTTTGCCATTTGAAATATGGGAGCCAATAATATCCCCCGCTCAAGGTTTTAATATGATCATTATTTCATATTCATAAAATAGAGATACTCATTTTAGGAAAAAACGTTTGTTATTGGTTGGTCCTTTTATGGACTATAGCATTTGTGTGACCCTGAAACTGCTGAGGAGAATACTGTTTATTTTAAAATGTATCATCTCTTTCATTTTATGACTTTGAATGCTAGCAATACAGTGTAGTGTCTGCTTTCCGACACAGTTAAAACATGTCCTTCGCTAGTTATAGTATGATGTTTACAGTGTTCATTGCCCAGTCATTGGTTTCCATTCTGTGGTCTCTTCCACCTTCTAGTGATGCTCCGAGAAACTGCAGCCACTAAGAGTGTACTGTATCTCTGTAAATGCCTTGCTCTAATGATTCTGCCGTTATAAAAACACATGTTCTCAAATACAAAAACAATACAGATGATCTACCATCTACTTCATTGCAAAACACTATTGAATAAGTCTTTAACCGAACCATTTTGCTTTTGTGAATTACATCACAATGAAGAGGAAAAACAATTTAAATGTAATCTGTATCAAAATAGGTAACACTTAAAGGTCAGACATAACATTTGTGTCAAGTTCTTTAACGTAGCCCAGATGCTAGAGTGCTATTTCAAGTGTCTAACACATTACATTACATTACATTACATTGCATTTAGCTGACGCTTTTATCCAAAGCGACTTACAATAAGTACATTCGACCAGGAAGATACAACCTTGAAGAAAACAGAATCATATAAGTACAACATTAACAACATTAACAGTCAACTCTTTTATACCACTTGTTTTACTCATCCTTTGCCAGTGTTAGTGTTCTTTCATACTTGCCCCTTTTTTCCCCTTCATCATACTTTCTGAAATGTCTTAATAAGAAATAAAACAATAGATTTCCCCATTTGCTGTTCAGCTCATGGCCTCTAGGTGGCAGCAACGCGACATAGCAGCCTGCTCAAACAAACACCACAGAAGAAGAGTGAAGCCTGGAGGACCGGTCGGATAACCAATGCAGGGCATGGGGTGAGTAACGATACATTTATCAACCGGCTGACACAAATGACCGTAAAACCATTTAAACCACCGAAAATACAGTTAAAAACAAACGTTTTAATGGTAAACGAACGATGTCATGTTGTATAATTCACTAAATAGCAGAGCTAATCGTGACAGCTGCTGCCGCCTACACATAGCAGCATCTCTGTCACTGTTAGCCGTTAGCTCCCACCTACTGTCATCGTGATGGATGATATTGTAGCTCTGTAACAAAAGGTTATACAACATATCTTTATTTACTAACGTCTTGTTAACATCAAACGAATAAAAAGGGAATTGGCTTAATTAACCATGCTGACGTTACACCAGAGAACACCGGTTGCTAACAGCAGGTGACAGAAATAACTAGCTAGCTAATTAAACATTCATACTCTGGGGCATTACATCACGTGTTTCTTTTTTCAAATGCAAGAGACTGCAGCTCGAGATGCACTCAGAGAGACTGCTCGTGGACCTGTCCTACATTTCTCTGTATTGCATGAGAGACACAGACCTATTCCCATGTTCCCTCCGGGTTTAAAGACACGGAATGTCTCTCAGATGAACGCTGTGTTTGATGGGGAGGAACCAGAGGAGGGACAGGCTGTCTCTGGGGTCTGTTCTGGTTGTTCACGAGGCATTTACTCAAGTCAAAGTACAAATACTCTGGTCTTATAGTACTCACCTACAAGTAAAAGTACAAATGATATGCTGTTAAAGTACTCCACTACAAGTTAAAGTATAAATACTTTGCTCTTGTAGTACTCTACTACAAGTAAAAGTACAAATAATATGGTCTTATAGTATTCACTACAAGTAAAAGTACAAATAATATGGTTTTATAGTATTCCACTACATGTAAAGGTACAAATACTATGGTCCTTAATTACTCCACTACAAGTAAAAGGTACAAATACTATGGTCTTAAAGTACTCCACTACAAGTAGAAGTATAAATACTCTAGCCTTATAGTACTCCACTATACTTATGTAAAGTACAAATATGTCAATGAGTAAAATGCTTGAATAAATGTATTTAGTTACTTACTCAACCACTGGCATTGATGTTTATTACAAATAAAAAGGGACATTCAGACTAGGACTGCTGTTTACAGTGTTTATTTTTGTTTGCTAATTGTTGTGCTAAAATGCTTCAGTTGTATAAATATTACTTATTTATATTGATTTATAAGACTCCATGAACAGTGATACAGTTGAATGTGATACAACTATGTTATACTATGTATTATTGTGGAGGGTTGTTGTTATGCTTGATTGCCCTTTCGATTGCTCAATCTATGGTCATTGGAGCAGCATAGAGAACATCTTGCCTTTGTTATGTATCTTTGTACCAAGCATGAAGCAGCAGCAGCACACACAGACATTTCACCTGTTTGATTCATATTATATATATTAGGCAAATTCACTAGTTTTATTTTTTTGTTATTTAACAACATGGGTTACAAACATATACTGTAAATATGTAAACAAATATACATTTATGTAACCATCTTTTCTTCGCCTCTTACATTTCCCCTCTCTTCACCAGGCTACCTGACTCTTGCTGACCCTCAGTGACGATTGGCCCACTCAGCCATCAGTCAATATGCAAGGATTCTACTCCAAGCTGGACACGGTCCCCCTGCTGGGGGCGGGGGGTCTGGGCGGGGAGGGGGCCCCGCTCCCTCTGAGCCTGGCTGTGGAGACGGAGAAGGCTCAGGCCCTGCTGCAGACCTTTAGCTCCGCCTCCCTGCTGGCGTCGGCAGGCCTCGGCATGTTCTGTGTGGTGGCAGACCACGGCCTCCAGCTGTCCGTCATCCAGAACCACCTGTGGCTGCGCGCCGCCCTGGACAACGCCACGCACGGATTGGTGGGGCTGTGGTCGTGGGCCGTGGTGATTGGACTGAGGAAAAAGAGTGACGTGTACGAGGTGCTGCTGGCCGGCCTGCTGGCCTCCATCATCGACCTGGACCACTTCTATATGGCGGGGTCCCTGTCACTCAAGGTAGACCCGCCCCCTGCTGAGGGCTCTTCTGCATGTTTAAGACTAGAAATGTACCACATTTGGAAAGTGTGCAATATAATTCATACGCATTTTGGAGAAAATATCTTATTCAGCAATTCTTTACAATAAAGTATAGGATGACTTTTTATATTTTTATTGCAAAAAATGCTCTGACTTTTTTATTGAAGTTCATCAACTTAGTATAGTAGGATTTTGTACGAAAATATTAATGACATGCTATATAATTACTTTGTTATCATATGTTAAACAAAATACTCTAAAGGGCTAGCAGTAAAACAGTGTGTAAAGTCAAAGTCAACTTTATTGTCAATCTTTCAGGTTGTGTGTACAGACAGAAAGATCGAAATACCGTTTCCCACAATCCTGAGGAATACAATATATAAACATATATATATATACACAATCAACAGACACATTTATACATATGCACAAATAGAAGACATAAATCAAATCACAACAATCAATAACTACAAAATAACAGTCACTTCAAAAATGTAATTCAAAGTAGATATTGTAATGATGTGTTTCTGCTGAAGTACATCCAGAGATACTTTATCTTAACTCCCTCCCTCCCTCTTCCTCCAGGCGGCCGTCTCCCTCCCCCACCGCCCCCCCCTCCACTGCTCCTCCATCATTCCCGTCCTCTGCCTCTTGCTGCGCTTCCTCATGTGGATCGGACGCCTCAAAGACGCCTGGTGCTCCCTGCCGTGGATGCTGTTCATCTCCATGGCGACGCACCACGTCCGGGACGCCGTGCGCCACGGCCTGTGGGTGTGTCCGTTCGGAAACACGGCCCCCCTCCCCTACTGGCTCTACGTCAGCACCACGGCAACGCTGCCCCACCTGTGTTCTGTGCTCATGTACCTAACAGGGACCAGGGACGTGATCTCCACCAAACACGGGGTGGCCATCGATGTTTAGACGTCCTCCCTGATTGGTTGGTGATCTGGTGGGGATACAAGATGTTGTCTGAGACGACTTTTAGATATTGGAAATTACTGGAGAAAACATTTGAAGGATGAACTTGTCCTTTCAGCTTATTGGAGAGAAATGTTGGCGAAGAATCAAGTTTTTTTTCACCCAAAAGGATGAGAAAACTGTCAGTAAGACAAAAAAATATGGGTTTTCTTTGGAGTCGTGTATAGTAATTGGCTTTTTCGAAAAAGATTGTATGTGCCCAGTGCGGATTTTGCTCTTTATGGTATGAAACGATCAGGATCCTGATACCTGTCTCCTGTGCTAAATGCTAAATGCTAACGGAGGGACCCTTTAAACCTTCGTCATATCGTTCTGCAGAGGCGTTCCCACTCTCTGTTCATCTTCAGGACATGAACCCTAACCACTATCACGTCCTGTCCTAAGAAGGAACACTCAAGGAAAAGTCAACCAAAGTTCAACCCCCCCCTCTCTGACACACCTGTTATCAGTGTCATTCTCACCCTGAGTATGTTCTTCCACTGTGCTTTTAAAACTGTTAATCTGCCATAGTAGTGAAGTTTAGTGTATCGTACGTTCATTGTAGAGTTTTAAAGGAACAGACACACCTTTCTTCTCATGGCTCTGCCTCTACTGCTTGGATAATGTTCACTCAAAGATACGTTTTCCTAGAAGAGCCCAGAAGTTTCCGTGCTAACCGTGTCGGCCGTGGATCAGGATGTTGTTATAAATCAGTTTGTTTCTAACATGTGCGGCCTCTAGTCTTTTTGACTTTAGGATAGTTTCATTCTTACCGTTGCAAACGTCTACCTTGTGCTTTTTGACAGATTTGGCTCCACTGTGGCAGCAAAAGCTAAGTATGAAATTAGTCTTTTGTATTTTATAATGTCATGGCTGTGTGACCTCTATTTGACATCAATCATAAAAAGGCTGAGGGACCCGGAGATAGGCTGGATGCATATTTTTGAAGTTTTAAACATTCAAGTGAATCGTTTGTTCAACGGTGAGTCCAACGCTAGTAATATCTTCATATTGCTTTTTGATTTAGGTGCATTAACCTGCTGTATAGGGTTCTATTGCAGTTGTTGTAATAATACTGTGATGAAATGATTGATAAAATACATGCTGAAATGTAGTGGTGAAGCCATGAGTACAAGAAGGACATTTATTTCAAATATTTATCATGTACAATCATTTACTAAGACATAAAACGTTTAGAGGTAGGAAGTCATTGCACTGCTTGTGTTTCATTCCTTAACAGTATAGTTTACTGAATTATACATGATGCATTATATGTGGTAACAGAGTGGATTTAGTGCTTTTTAGGAACTTATTTGAGTGTCATTTTCAGTTTTAAAGGGATGGTGGACTCCTCAAGACTTAAGTCTGCTTGTATCTTTTTGAATTTGGACCGATTTGAAGTTAAGTTTAATCACTTTTATCTCAAATATCAGCTACAAAATGTTTTTTTGTTTTTGTGGAGCGGCTGGTGACTGTAAGGTCGTAGTGATGCTTGTTGTCCACTAGGGGGCTGCAGTGAGCTTCACAATGTGTCCTTTTGAACACATCTGGTTTTAAAGTTTGAATAATTGCACAGAAAATTCCAAAATGTACTGAACTTCAGAAAGTTACTTTGTGGCTGCCATCCCGTTTTTGTTGCCAATTTATTGTTGCTGCTTATGTTCAAATGGTAAACTTTATTTATGCAATATTAAGTTGAATTTTGCACAATTTCAATTCTTATTTTAAATTATTGTTTTATATATGTTGAACATGTTTTATGACGAATTTCATTAGTATTAAAGTATAGATAGTCATGATGATTTTAATGTGTCCTTTCTTTCTCAATAAAGTATATCCTGTGTATATATCCCTTATTTGTGAATCAATATATGCTTGCTAAACTATATATTGTGACTTTTTAACATTTTTAATGATAATTTTCATGGCATACCAAATATCTTAATCTAGGTGTCACGTACAGCAGGGGTTGTTAAGGTTTATAAGGCGGCGCTATTGAGCAACCTTTCCATACCGAAACAAAATAAACATATCAGATAACTGTTTGTTACTGTGTGTGACTGCGTGTGTCAAGTTCTGTATATCTACATGCATCGCTAAGCCCAAAAGAAGTACTTTTTTAATCTCGAACAATGCGTTGCCACGGTAACGTGTTTCAAGAACCACACAAGTCTGGCTGGCGAGGTATTGACATTTAGAAGACCAAATATGGCGGTGATCTGGTTAACCTGCTCAACAATAACTTCCTACTTATCCAACGTGTGAGGTTCTAAAACAGTTTTGACAATTTAGACGTGAGTTATAGCAGTTTATTATTCCTGACAAGTGTGCAAAACAAGTTGTTGAGCATGCTAAGGAATCTCTCAAAAACGCGATTGATTTTGGTGAAAATAATATTATAGTAATCCTGGCCATTTCTAAAGGTTTTTCTCTCGGGCTCGGGCCCTAAAAAGATTATGTATTCTGTAATGACTAGGCTACATGCGACGACAATGAGTGCTGTTATAAAAGGTAGCATACGTACTATGGGCACTTATCAGGGCTTTAGGAGCATGTAGTGACGAATGTGTTATATCTATTGTGCCGAGCTGTTTCTGCTAATTGGGAAAATCCTCAACTCACCAGGAAGGAAGCAGTTGGTCTGAGTCAGGGGCTGCAATTCCACTGCATGAAGATAATAAATATGGCGAATGTTTTCCTTGTCTTCAGGGCTCAAACTGGATACCGAACGTGTTTTCCACAACCACACCAGCACAGACAGAATGCATGACAACATGTTTGCCATATGGGAAGTGGAGCCAGGCAACTCAATTCCAGTTAGATCTTAAAAGAGTCTTTCATAAAGACAACAAAGGTCGGCTTAAACATTTGAGAAACATCCAACTCTGTCACAGTCAGAGAATGGCAGCTTACTAAAACAGACAATAAACAGCCGGCTTCAGGGGAAAGTGCTCCAGTACCATGGCCTGCGAAAGACAGTTTAATCCTCTCAACCACTAGTTCAGAATAATTGCAGTTTTTCAATTTGTTAAATGTTTGTGACATCACATATTTGCAGACATAAATCGGATGAATACACAAAAGACAACCCCAAAGGGCTAAACAATGTGATAAAATAGTTTTATTTCACAGACATATACAAGGAAAGGAAGAAATAACGGCTTATGGGGAAATCTGTGGTACACATATAGAAAACACTATGTACATCTGAGAATGGATGCCTGATGATATTTAACAACTAAAAGCAACAGGCTCCATCTGCCATCACATACAGTCAGCAGGAAGAAAGAGAAAGACCACAAAGAAACAGAGAAAACACCACAAGGGAAACAGAACAGTGGTATCTATAGTCACACACCACATCGAGAAAATAGATGAATCTGAACGGGACATACAGGACAGAGTACTGCACACGACCCAAATCCAATCAAATCGATTGTTTATCAAATCTGATGCAATTAAGTGTCTTTCTTGAAGGCTCTCCTAACGGGATTTAAAGTGTTTTAGTTGATCTCATGTTAACCAGACCTTCAAGACCTAGACAAGCATGTACAAAAATAAATCTATTACAGATCAAGGTAAGCCTTAGAGATTGGAGGAAATGGTTGGCGACTTAATGTTAAAAGACAAACACTTTTTTAGCAACATTGTGAGTTATTTTGTGAAAGTTGCCCCTGGGTTAGCCAGAGAGCAGAGAGGAACATGTAGTTGATGTGACCGCAGAGAAATGAGTGAACATGAAAGTGAAGACATGATGAAGCTCAGTAAACACGTTGTCCATACAGTAATGGTACAGTAACAGCTTCATATACTGGGGACAAAGAAACAAATACACAATGATGGGAAGCTTCTGCAGACATCGTTTATCCTCAGACACTCCATAACAATAATAATAATAACAACTTCTGTGGAAGTCTCCTCTTTTGGGATTTTACCTGACAATGTTTAACCTCAAAAACGATATAATATGAAGAACTTACTAAATATGTATTGCCCTGTCTTCTGATTAGACACTTTTTAAAAAATATATTTGTATATGATAATTTCCAAACTGAATCAAATGTAGTTTTCAGTAAAAGGCTCCAACAGGTCGGTTACTAGGGGTTCATTTGTCCGTTACAAAGACTGAGGTAAACCATGTCTGTGAAACCTCCCTTGATAATGTGTTTTTCTCTACATATAAACATCATTTACAATAACATACACCAAATGTCTTTTTTTTAAAGTGTGATATCCAATAATATACAAAACAAAGCTTCAACTGGATCCATGCATAATATGTGGAGCTAGCTTGGGAGGAAATGCAGCCGTCAAACGGGAAAAAGTTTGACTTGCACCTTTCCGTCAGTTTATCATTTAACCAATCAATGAATCAGCTTTGGATTCAATCTAAAAAACATAACCAGGGAAGAAAGAAATGAATATTGTCTGTGTACCTTCCATCTGTTGCAGACAGGTTGTAAACTAAACCAGATTGACTAATGTGGAGCTATTTGGGGCTTTAAGTGGTGAGCGCTAACCACCAAGAGATTACTCATTTACCGTCAATTGGTGAGACGACACGAGTTCAGAGAGTCGCTCTGGTCAGTTCATGGTGTTGGTGATCCTCTGATGTTCACCAGCACTTAAAACAATGATCTGATTTAGCTACATAGACTCGTGTTTTCCTATGAGTGAACTGACCACTTGGTGAAGCCGACAATTCAAATTCACAACTGAAAGACCATAATGCTACTCCATGTTTCCCAAGTAACTGTTCCAATGAGTTTGATGCTAATAAATGAACCAGCGTGTTGTCATGGTTTTTCTAAAGCTGCATTCACATGACAAACGAAACAGCTCTGTGTTGCCCTTGCTGTTGTGTTTCTATGGAGAAAGCAGTTTCCACCCGACTATACGGAAGCGCTACCATCGGCGTATCATATCGCTCAAAATTGACTTCAAACGATGCGCTCAAAGTAAAATGATTTCCACTTTAGACCTAGTTACCTGACCTTTCGACGCGCAACAAATCACATCAAGCTAGCAGGAAACCATACAAACAAAACTGAACTGACTGTTTACGGCAATTTGTGTATATATATATACATATTTGCACACATATTTGATATACATTTCTTTTATATTCGGGATTGTGGGAAACGGTATTTCGATCTCTCTGTCTGTACACAGAAAGATTGACAATAAAGTTGACTTTGAAGTCTCTGCACACAGAGAGCAAATCACGTATCATGTGAATGCAGCTTAATATGACACAAGAAGTGGATATTCATTTTCTTTAAATATATTCTATCTAGCTAAGTATCTGTGTAATGTCATAATGCTGGTGGTTTGTGAAGGCCAGTCTCTTCTCTTAACCTCATGTGTGTGTTCTGTTCACACACAGTCAGTAACCATGGACACAAAGAGGTATCAGAAGAACACCTGTTGACATCAGGCAATAAAACTATCGTGCAACATGTAGTCACTTGTCATAAATGAAATGAAGTCTGGACAAGCAAACCCCGCCCCCCCTGGATATTATTCCCCATGCCCCCCCCCCCCCCAGCTGGAAGACCATTAATGCCCCGATCTGCTGCTTTGGCATCAGATGCACACACTGGCGTTACTCTTCCTTCACAGCATTGAGTCGGTCGATGTCATAATGAAAAAAATGAATGAATGTGAGGAGTTCTGGTTGATGGGAGAAAGGAAAATTGTCCCAGAAAAAAGAAATCTCCCCCCTCCCTAAAAAAGAAACCCTATGTTCTCCTTTTTCGGCAGCTGCACTTCCTGTGGTTACGTGTTGCTTAAAGAGTTCAGAAACATGGCTCCTCTCAAATGGGGAGGGGTCAGTCACCTGGAGCAGCAATGGAGGTGGGTGAAATCAAATGTCCTGATGCAGTGTCACTCCTCAAATAGAGTAGGGTCTGCTGATGCATTGTGGGTAGTTGAGTTTTCATGTGACAACTGAATGTGTCCAGGGAAATCTTACCCTTCAGTCAGCTTGCTGTGTAGCTTTACCCTACTCCACAAAGTCCCTTTTTCATCCATGTCCATGTATCCTGGCCGATGCATTGTGGTTAATGTAGTTCAATATGGACAATCAGCTTGCTGCGTCGGTAAAGGCAGACGCTGATTCTTCGATGGAGCCCTACAACGGGCTGACAAGGAGAAGATGCTGGAAATCAACCTAAGAAGAGAGAGAGAGAGAGAGAGAGAGAGAGAGAGAGAGAGAGAAAAAGGTCAGAAGATGGAAAAAAGGAGAAAATCAATTGAAGTAAAAGAAAAGAGGTTTGGAAAAACATATAAGAGAGATGTGAAAGAGAGAAAAAGGCAACTTTAAAAACATGCATAAATCATAACGTAATTAAGCACTGCCTTGACATTTCAGATTTAAATAACAGAGATGAATGAAATATACAGTATGCAGGCATATTTTCAGGGTTATAATCTGTGTGTGTGTGTGTGTGTGTGTGTGTGTGTGTGTGTGTGTGTGTGTGTGTGTGTGTGTGTGTGTGTGTGTGTGTGTGTGTGTGTGTGTCATGTTCCATATGTCTGCTTGCACAAGTGTTTGTTTCTCTGAGGAATATGTCCTGTTCTCCAAGTTCCACAACATCAGCAGAAACTACTGGTCTGCAGTAGGCTACATTTCCATATCCAATTTAATAATGAAGAGAAGGGCAGAATTTCACCAGGAAACATTATGGTGCAGAATTTCACAAGAGGAAACATTGCAAACCAAATATTGTGAATGTGTGATATTCCACTGGAGCCAAAGCAAGAGGGTTGAAAGTGTATTGAAATGTGATGCAACTTTCTAATGAAAAACTGTCACTGCTAACAGTTTGATAAGCCTGCTTTTATATCAAATGGGCCAGGAACAATACAACATTTCTCCCCAATGATATAATAAATCCATGTGAGCTCGAGATGGGATTTTCATTTCAATATCAATCCAGTTTTTTGATTGATTTAAAGTTTGAATAATTTAAACGGGAGGGTTTTGGAGCAACAACAAGCCACGGGAGTGAGTCCTACGATTCCTCATTTATTCAAATGTGCCACTTTCCCTCAGCACATCTGAGTAATGGTACACAGTCTGCCAGATTACATTTTTGATGATGAATAAATAATACATGTTGGTGGATAAGTCTGTTAATATATTAGCCATGAGTTTGTCATAACTGTTTAATAGGAGAGCTGCAATAAATACATCTGTGTCGCTTTGTGCCCTCCTCTCTGCCTGTCGGAATACCATTCCATTTTTTATCTCTCCTAAAACTATCCCCTCTCCAAATGCTTTTTTTGTACTTATATCTACCACAGAACCTCTTTCATGATTTAATCCTGCATTTAAAAGAAGGAATTTTGAATGTTTTTATTTGGTGCAGGATCTCCAGTCACATGTTTGTCTTATTAAAAGCATAGCATCCGTCTCTGAAGCTTCAAATATATCCGTGAAAATGATGCAGTCATTTAGGCTTATTTGGCAAAAGGAGGCAATCTTTAATATTTGTTAGCATCCAATTCAAGGATCAAGAATTCTATTTAATAGGGACAACAAGGATTGCTGAGCCTTCATCCTTCATGCTGCTATTAACCTTGAGACACCTGATGGTGCCTGGCCCATAATGATGCCATAATGTTTCCAGCGTTAGCTTAAGAAAGTCATTAGCAGGTATATATATGAAGTCAGTTTGCTAAGTAAATGACTCAATTTGGCTCAGAGGAAAACCAATAATTCGATTTCGCTGAGACTACCAAGTAAGAGAGAATTAGAGAGCGCCGCTGCTCAATTACCGGCACATTGTTAGTTTAAAACGGAGATAGAGGGCCCTCTGTATTCAAGCAGGTAAACAGATGCAGCACATAGCATCACTGTTTTAGCAATCAGCTCGCGCTAAATTAAACCTTAAACGCATAAAGGGATGCCAATGGCGACAGAACGGTATAAATGATAAATTACGAGGTGTTGTTGCCAGACAAGGAGAGTGGTTTCAAGAATTTATAAACTCTTAAGACTCTCTAGCTCTGAGTAACTCAACAACACAACTTTGCTGCGAGGAAGACCTCAGGGGCCCCCTACGCAGCCAATGGACAAAGAAGAGGGGAATGCCTTTTTGATATTACAATATGTCAGATACAGAATGATACAAATTAAATTGCATAGGCCCAATATTACTTAAGCAAAAGTCAAACTGTCCTGCAGTAAACATATACTCTAACAGAGACCCTCCAAGTTGCAAAATGTTCTATGTTGTATATACTAGGTGACAAAATAGATGTGTTATCTATAAGTACTTATATTTGTGACACAAGGTTTATTTAAGCTAAAATGGAAAGATGTTATGAATGGGAAGATAAGAATCCCAAGGTATCAGATGGTCGGATTATGGAGTTAATAGGGATGTTGTCACATGAAGGCTCATTGATCGGGGCATAAAGGGATTGTGGGATACAGTAAGGCCATTTCAACTCCTTACTGGATTAGTAACCATAACACCCCCCCCCNNCCCCCCCACACAAACACCTAAAACACATCAAAGCAGCTCCAGTTGTGTTGCTTATTTGTTTAAATGCTGAGAGTTGGAGATAGTTTAACTTATAGTTTAAACTGGGCAAGAGAGAACCTGCAGCCAACTCTGATCCTGTGACATGTTCATCTATATTACAAAGAATTTGTTCCAGCTTGAAATACAAGAGGACTCCTGGCTGCAGAAACATTTAAATATTGTGTTGAGGGACACTTTGGCGTTATATTCTTTTTTTTTGTGTGTATAAGGGTTTAATGTCAAGTTTTCTAAATCAAATTTGTAATATAGAAGAAAACAATTATCTCTGGGAAGCTTACTGACATTCCCTGGAGTACAGCCGATTTGACTGATTGTGCATTTCAATATTTTATGTCGAGTTAAAAGTGCATTCTCATCCTCTGCCCTGTAATATTATTCTGCTCCAGATGCGGTGGGCAGCGTAGATTGATTGCTTGATTAAACTTCTCCATTTATCATAAATTATTCACTGGATTTTGAGAGACTAATTAATTCCCTTATTATTTACTGTTCCGTCTGCAGTCGAAGTCAGACACGTAACCCATCACAAAAGGGAACTTCGCTTGTCTGCGTATACGTGATTTGTTGTGCTTGCATGATTGCAGATTAATGATGCGCAAAGAGAACAAAGACGGGGACAGTCGTGGGAAGTGTATTCCCTTTGAAAACAGGCCTCTCATCTCACATCTCGGTTTGACCAAGACTATCGCACCACATGAACAGAGCTCTTTAACTCTTCGATTGAGACCGCCGCGAAGAAATGGGACACTTCTCCCTGCAAATATGGAGATGGTCCCCATCTGACAGTGGAATGGTCCTGGGTAGTTGTCCATCAAGATGACTAACCTTCCTCTCTCATCCCTCACTCCAGCACTCTGCCTCATTCCCAGCCCACTCTTTTCCCTCCACCTGCACACCTCTCATCTGCCTCTCACTGGTGATTTCCAATGCATTTTTAATGATGATTTAGCAGAGAAGTGAGTGATACATTTCAGAATGGCCATATCACAGTCTTCCAGGGTAAAATAATGGGGTGAATATGCACATTTATCTTTCCTTTGGTGTGTGTTTTTTCTCCTCCCCACCTTAATGACCCTTCTTTGCACACACTCACAAACATGCACGTGGGGCAGAATCCTTCAGATGGAAATCTAATGCCCCCGCCTGCCTCGTCTCCCCCTCTCCTTCACTCCCCTCTCACACTTTTAGCTCTTCTCCTGTGAAACCTTGCCTATCAGGTCAGCTTGCTGACACATCTGTCAATACATGCCCTGGGAGGGATAACCTTGCCCTCAGTACCTTTCTAATGTTTCCTACTCAGCACTGTTTCTTCAAATCCAGTCAAAAGCACAAAAAAGAAAACCAACAGTGACCATGAAGTATGTTAAATATGCTCGCCCACACATAAGTACAGACATTCTAGTACATGGTACCCACACACATGTGCACACACAAAATCAACACAATTACCAAGACTCTCAAATGAATTAGGTGCAATTACTTTCTATTGCAGCTGTTGTGTTGGATGCTAAAGAGCCCTTGGTGATGCTTAGGGGCTTCAGTGATGAGCCTTGTAACTGATCCAAAAAAGATGTCCTCCCTCCACCGTGTGGTACATGTGAGAACAGTCCTTTTTTGGATGTATGTGGGATATTGAGCAGCTGGAATAAATGTGCGTCATCTTGCAAAGGTGCATGTGCCCGCAGCCAGCCTCCTGCCTGCTCAACACTGATCTGGGACCCGTTATGATTCATACTTTCCAGCCCTCCCATGTGCTTTCCACTTTACTCTGGGTTACTCTTTTTATTTCTCAACTCAGGCTCTGCTTTTTTCAACACCTGTTTTCATTCTTGTTCCTTGACACGTCCTCTTTTTCCCTTTCAAGGTCTTTCGGCCACCTTGCAGCACCTGATATCTGATATTAAAATGTCCCTCGGTGTCGGCAAGAAGAGATATAGAAAGGAGGAAAATGAGGATAAAAGCATGGAAGAGCATTGAGGGTCAGATGAGAGAGGCAGATAGAGGAGCCAAAAGCACATGGGACAATTGCTGTCATTTATAACCTTTAGAGTAGTAAAGGCGCTGGTTTCACAGGGATACTGTACATGCACGTTGCCCAAAATGGCTCCATCTGTCACCAGCTGAAAACCTAAACAAACTAACACGCAGCTCCATAAAGGCACTAAATCACTTTCCAATGCAAAAGGACTCTTCACTTACGTAACAACTTGACAGTAATGGCTCGTTACCTCTTTGATCCACCAACACACACACTCCTCTCACACATTCATACCTTTTTTTCCTTCTAACAATAGGCCTACATTGCAGCGAAACCACTTAGGTTTTGATCCCACAATTGGTTTCAACTATACAAAGCCTATAGAACGCATGCATGTGTTTAAAGCTAGAAAAGACGATAATGTGGTGAATATGATAATGACCAAGGGAAGAGAGGGGATTAGAAAGGAATTTCTGTGCGAGTTGAAGGTGCCCGCTGGCACACTGAAACATTAAAGCTTTGAAAGTCATTATGGTGCATGCCAATAAATAGGCGTGTTGTTATGAAGAGCAGTACCAAGTAAAATCAATGAGGGATTGTTGATTTTCTGATAAATTGAATAACTCTGCCTTTACTCGCACCCACAAGCTCTTGTTTAAAAGGAACAATGGATTGATGCAAGCATGTGATCACACAACATGCACTTACACAAACAATCCTTTTTGTTTACTGTAAGGCTGTTAAACACATTATGAAGCAAACAAAGACTGAAATGACCTAATTGGATTGGAACTTGTTTTAACAGGGACTAACTGTATAGACAGATGCACAATATTCACACAGTCAAACACAAATCCTTGCAATGCTGTCACACTGTCACATTACACGTGTTAAAAACAATTCACACTACAAGTCTTTTTGCAAAAGTGTTTACATACAGGTATGTGGCACACACATACAATGACACTGAGAAAGACAGTACATATAGATATTTATAAATAAAAGCCCGCCCTATTTTCACATGCTGAACTTGTGATTTGTTCAGAGGTGGGAGTAGTACTCTGATCTTGTTCTTAAGTAAAAGTAGAAGTGCCAGAGTGTAAAAATACTCAATTAAAGTAAAAGTCCTGCATTCAAAATGTTACTAAAAGTAAAAGTACTAATTATGCATATTGGCTCAGAGTAATATATGATATGTTTTATAATGATTGGTCATTAAAGTGTTATCAAAGCTGGTAAAGGTGCAGCTAGTTTGAATGACTTTGTATACTGCAGGGTAGCTTGTGGATTTACTCCAGGTGGAACTAAAGTCGTATTTAAGTTTCTATATTTCATGTTATTAATCAAATTGTGCTAAGTAACTAAATGTATTAAATAAATGTAGTGGAGTAAAAGTACATTATTTATCTCTGAATTGTAGTGCAGCAGGAGTACAAAGAAGCAAAATATGCTCAAAAGTGTTCTTAAGTACCGTACTTGGGTTAATGTACTCAGTTACTTTACCCCCCATGTTTTGTTCATACCACTGCGTCTGCCAGCTGTGTGTTCTGGTAAATGATCTGACAAATGGATGAAGCTCTTTTGGGGCGGGGGACGAGACAGAGGCTGGGTTGTTAGAGCTGCACTGCTGCCATAGCAGGACCCCCCACAGGGAAATCACAGGCCCACTGAACCAGTGAAGTCTCCGGGCCTCGCTCCGCTCCAGTCCACCCTGCCTCCTCCACCTCCAGCCAGCTCAGCAGCTTCATTAGATTCAACAAGGATCCTCAGAAAACCAGCCAGCCAATCATCTCGCACACAAGTACAGGGCTACAGGCTTCTCCTCTTCACTAACTGTTACTGTGATCCAAAAGTCATCTCACATTTTAGCTCTACCATGCGTTAAAAAATGTCTTACGTAGGCTACTTTAAATTAGCTGTATAAGTCTGAGAAAAAAAAGTTAATAAAAAACAAGTATTAAAGGTGGGGTAGGTAAGTTTGAGAAACCGGCTCGAGATACACTTTTTGTTGCTCTTAACACCCCGATAGCAATAAATATCTTAAGTGCTTTGACAAAAAATCCATAACAAAATGTCATCTGTGGAAGCCGTGGTCCTGTAAAAAGCACGACCAATCATCTGAGCCGGCCCGGGTAAAATAACTGGATGCCCTACCTGCCTGTCAGCCTTCCATCTTTGCACAAACTTATCTCGTGCCGTCATTGGTCATGTGCGCGTTCGTGTGTGTTGGAGGAGGGGCTCTGTAAGGAAGTGGCAGATTTTCTCCGGCTGAGTATTTTCAAATTCTAGCACACTCGAGCTGGTTTCTCCAAAATTACCTACCCCACCCTTAAATACCAATTTCAAAAGTTTCAATATTACAATTAATAGAGCTGCCGTATTATTTACAATTTACATGTATGTGCCTAAACAAACGAAAAAGGTTAAAGCAGGCAAATGTTGATTTTGTTGGTTATAATCAGGGCTACACCATTTGAAAAATAACTAATTACATTTTTTTTTATTGATGCATTGCTGATACGATTTCGATGGGTGGGATTTATCATTTTGCAGAGAAGAATAAAAAATTGAAGTGTATTTGGCTGCAGCTCAACGATATTTAATTCCCAATGGTATTCAAACACATATTTAACACATATTTAGATTCCTGCATTGTGAATATTGCACTACCATATTGCGAAGTTGACGACACTTCTATTAATTGTGCAGCTCTAGTTATAATGAAATCATGGAAATGTTTCTGTTATAATTCATTAAAATAAATTTCTTGAGTTGGCAAATGGGCAAATAATTAATATTGGCTGTTTGGTGGTATATGTTAACATGCTGGTTTCTTTCCATTTAAAGTTTTCCGAAGAAAATTTGAAATGATGAAAGTGGAAACACTAATCTGGAATTACTGTCTTTTACTGAATTATTTATAAATCTGGACCTCAAAATGTAAGACCGGTTCTCTTGAGTCTGTTAAGCTCGCTGTAGCTTAATTAAGCAGAGTGCAGAGCTGAACCCTTTCAGTAGCAACTTACCATCAATTTGTCATTATTATCATTCAGTAAGTGGCCAACTACAGTATAAAGCCGTTGGTGAAAGAAATAAAGCTACTTTGAAAATCATGGTTATATTTGATAACTTTGAGCAATGTGAAGTATACCACTTTTGTATAATGTACCTCGTAAATCAAAGTAAGAAAAGTGGTCATTGTTATTCTTTAGAAACGCAAGTCAACTTCTCCGACTGGTGAAAATAACACAACATCCTCCAAATCAAACTGCTTCATAATTCCATGTGGTCATTTTCAGCAATATATTTATTTTGTACAATAAAGACATTTGCAGATGAATTTGAGTGATAGCATTATTTTTTTTCTACTTTTTGTAGATAGTGCGATAATATCGTTATTTATTTTACCAATGATGATTATCTAGGGAAATCTGATTTTATACACTTTTGTTTAATTTAAAAGAGATCATCCAAATTTGAATTGGAATATTGGTCATAAAAACTGCATTTTGATATGTTTAATTATCTGTTCAGCTCCCAATTATAAGATATTTAGGGAGATGTATGCATGGAGGATGATCAAGCCCTCTCTATGTTGCCTTACGTGGCGCAGTTACAACATGTGGGGGCGAGGACATTAGAGTGAGTTAGTGCAGAATGATCAATCCTGGCAGAGGCCCGTGTGTGTGAGCCATGGCTGTCATGCAAGCCTGATATCATTTCAGAGCTGGGCCGCTGCCGAGTGTGTGTGTGTGTGTGTGTGTGTGTGTGTGTGTGTGTGTGTGTGTGTGTGTGTGTGTGTGTGTGTGTGTGTGTGTCAGACTAACCATCGTCCTTTTTACAGCTTTGTGTCGAATGTGTGGGAGAAACATAAACATCCTAACGATAGTTGGTGATTTGATAACTTATTGATATTTTTGTCTATAAAAATTAAAGTTCACTTCTCTGACTGCTTTAAATAAAGCAACATCTTCGAGATCAAACAACTGCATAATTCAGTGTGATTATTTTCAACAATATACATTTTTTGCACAATAAACAAAGTTATAAATTAATTTGACTGATAGGTAATTTTTTGTCTACTTTTCTTTAGATATTGTGATAATATCATGAAACCTTTTTTATCGACTAGTGAGGATCTTATTTCATACCATCCTGTTTGATTCATAAGAGATAATCCAAGGCTAAATGGGAATATGGGTCAGCCTTCATGCCTTGTTCCACCTTTGTGTCAATTGTGTTGGATATAAATATCCTCACTATAGTTAGTGATTTAATAACTTATTGATGGTTTTGTGTCTTTAATCTGTTTAAGTTGTTCATGGTTTAAAACGGTAGCTTGGGTGATAAAAATCCCCAACTACCAATGTCTGTAAAATATATATCTTTTTAGTTCAATTTGTTTGTTTATGCATTGCAATGTGTGAGCTCAAGAGGCAGCTGCTCCAATATACAAACAGTCCTCTCAGTGCTTTGGAAAGTTTCAAGTTCTCAGAGTGGTATTGATTGCCTCCAATCAATACCAGTGGGCAACCCAATTGGGTCTCAATGACTTCTGTGTGTGTGTGTTTCTTTTTATGTGTGCATGTGCATATATGTGTGTGTGTACATTGGCAATGTGTGGAAAGAAATGGAACGTATAGTAGTGAAATGTTCTGTGTGTATGTGTGTAAGTGTTTTTGTGAGTAAGCGAGTATGCACTGTATGTGCATGGGTGTATGTGTGTGTGTGTGTGTGTGTGTGTGTGTGTGTGTGTGTGTGTGTGTGTGTGTGTGTGTGTGTGTGTGTGTGTGTGTGTGTGTGTGTGTGTGTGCGTGACACATATCAGATGAGACAAAATAAATGGCTTTGATTGTATATGGCTACCATAGAAACAGCAATAACAAAACAAAAATCAATATTGGTGTTTTTAAAGCACAACATGTTATCCTTTGTTGTTTGTGTTTATTATATTTATTAGCAAACCAATAAATCCAGAACAATCTCAGAGATAGAGAAGTGTATCAATTCAATGAGAACTTAATGAGAAGATGTTTTCCTCTCTTATTGATATTGGCATGCATCACTCTGAGATATCTCAGCTTTATTTCCATAGAAAAACTCTGTATGTTACGGTTGCTTCTCTCAAACTGTAATACATGGGGGCCATTTTGTTTCTTTCAAATGTCTCATTTCTATTTACACAAGTTAAGAACAGATCTGACCAGGCAGCCTCACTCTCTGCTGCGTCTATCCAGTGAATTACAATTCAAGGTTGATTTTAAGCTGCACTTGAATCTCGGATTTTCCCTAACTGGCCTCCGTCTGAATAAAAAAGGCCATGAGTGACAGCACACCTACAGCAGCAAATCAAATATGCAGAGTCACCAGAAAAAATACTGCCATGTTTTATAATATCAAAACAAACTGAGACCGCAAGAGCTCTCTATTGCCCGAGCGGCTCCCCGCTGGGTCTGAAATGACTGTGTCAATAGCACCTAGGCCGGAGATAAAGGTTTGGTGTTACTACTCAAGATTACAGAGAGAGACAGGCTGACACACAGAGCGGGAACGAGCATTTATGTGTCTGTGTGTGATAGCAAAATAACAAGTGCAGGGGAAGGAGAGAGAAAGATGTAGGGAGGAGAGGGACAGATAGCAGCATTAGCCAGCTCCATTTCCCACAACCTCTCATCCACCCCCCCCCCCCTCTGATGCTGTCTGATCCGGAGCGAGTGTTGGGGTTGTGGGACATGCTTTGCATTTTCATCCTTGAGGCTTACCATTCAGCATATTAAAGCTTCATTTAGTCATTCTGGCTTTTTTTCTTCAAGAACACAGAAATGAATAAGTCACATCGGGTATCTTTAGGAGATATTTGTCCTCTGCTAGCTTGCTGATCTTAGAAAGAAATTCTAGTGGGAGAGGATAGACAATCATCTAATGAAATCTCTAAACAGTATTTGCTATTTGTATGACCTTTGAGTGGATATAGAAGAGGATTATACAGAAGACAAAAGGTTGGTAGAATCCTCTATTGATCAGTTCCACCTCTGAAGTAGAGTGTACATCAGCCAACTATAATATATATCAACTAAACTACAGCCTTGTAGACACTAATAGCTAAAGAGGACTCAAACACAGGTCCAGTTCAGAGTGCCACCATGTTAATGACTGAGGTATATCCACTCAAGCATACGACATGAAACCATACTGGCTGACACCTGTCAAGCTTTGAACAGTACCAGACCCTCCCACAAGCATCTCTCATGTCAGTTTATAGCTTCTGAATGACGTGCATATTGATATTCGATTAGTTTGAAGTCCAAGAGTAATTAAATGAATGATGGATTGAGCTGAGTGAAAAGAGGGTGGGAAGCATGACAATTCATGCATTCTGCTGATAGATTTTTTTTTCTTAATAGGTCAATCCATTTTGACAAAAAGTGCAAGGTTTGTGAGCCAAACATGTCTAATGCCATTTACTTTTCCTCAAAGATTTTGCAATGGCTCTGAGGAAGTTTTCACATCAGCGCCTTTCATTTTTCAGTAATGTCGCATAATACCTAAATCCATCCCCATCAGGTAAGAGGATAGGAGGGGTGAATCATGTGTTTCCAAAAAGGCGCCAGGCTCTCTCACTGCCCAGAAATCTGATTCCGTGTTCCAGAGGAGCCCTCTCTCCCTCATGGGCTGTCAATAGCCCTCCACTGACCTTGTGAAACATTGACTATTCCCCAAAGTGAGCCTGGCTGAAACACAACTCACGTCCACTCCTGTCTCAGTCCATCCGAGCAGGAGACTAAAGCCTGAAGAGATCTGGAGTGGTAATAGCAATATAAGGGATGCCTGTGTGTTCCAGCACTAAAAACAACACAAATATGATTTGGAGACATTCAAACAGTACAGAACAGGCGTGCATGGGAGGTGAATATTTAGTAAAGATGTGAAAACAACTATCATCCTTTGCACACTTGCATTAATCTCCTCGTCAGTTCGTCTCAAAAGTAGCATAAGTAACACATCGTGTCCGCTAAACACAAGCATAGCCAGAGGGACAGTGTGATCTGCAGGTTTGTTTAGACATTATGACAAGAACACAAGTGCCAGTGCCCGGGGAGTGGAGTAAAGCTCCTGGGCAGATCCAGTTTCTACAGAGCAGAGATTCACCCGAGAGCCACATTATCGAACTCGGCGTGCACTGCGCCAAAACAGATGCACCACTCCTCATAAGCCCGTAGCGCAACTGTAGGTAGTGTGAACGTACCTGGTTTTTATGCCGAGTCCCATCTTCGAGTTCTGAAGAGCTGTTCATGATTCCCCATTGGTCATTTACCACATACTATGGAGAATCTGCGCATCAGAGCCGCCTGTTTGTTCCAGGCGAAACAGAATAAACCCGCTCCTTTCAAGTCTTTACCTGTGATTCAGACTACTCCATGGAAAAAATTGGGTATTAAACGTGGAAAAAAACAAGGGAGGCACAACTACTTCTGCGGCTCAGCACCCGCACGCATCGACCAAATTACGCACCAAAAATTCCTCCCGAGAGTCTCCTGATTATCTGGCCGTTATTCCAATTAAAAATAATGAAAAGCAGTGTTCACGGGCTCCAGGGTTTGTAATATGACTCACGATCGCGCCAGAATTATGCCGGATTTCAGAAAAAACTCAAATCAACCCCAACATGATTCCGAAATAAAGTCGCAGTCCTTTTACTCCACAAAAAGAAACCGAGAAAATCTTCTCAGATTGCAAAGTGCAACCTGACCTTTTAGTCCATCCACTCCCGTTTCCAGGGGACTTCAGAACGCCAGGTTAGGGTCCTGAACAGGTAAAGCGGGGATGGGATATCAGCTGCGTTCCTTTTTCTGCTTTATTTAGAAGACTCCGAGTCCGAGGGGATGGAGAGAAAGAGCCTCCCTTATTTGCACCAGGCTGCTCTGGCTGGTGTTAGAGTTGTCTTTGACGAGGCGGGTGAGGGCTGGGAAGGATTTGCGAGCTCCGCTAGTGTGCCGCACGGCGCGCTCAGTCCCTCCGACTGTCAATCAGTGCGTCCCTGCGGTGCGCACGCCGCGCTCCAAGGCAGCGTTCCCTCCCTGCGCCGGCCTCCTCAGCTGCTGCTGCGCCACCCCGCCTGCTGCTCCGCTTCCAAAGCACCGCGGACCTTCCTGTTCCATTGCAACCCAAACGGGAGCACATTGATGGTGCATGTGTAGACTATGCAGACTGTGTAATGGGTTCATTTAACATAATCCCTGAGAGCAGGTTGATGACAAAACTCTCCTGCAGGATGAGAAGTGTGTGCACATGTCTTAAAGCTTGCAACACGTTACAAAGAGTCTCTCCCCATATTGTGTTTACCAGATAAGATTTGGTGATAATCTCGAAGTCTGAATGACAGTGACAACACCAAGCACTTGTAAGTAAGTGACAGCTCTTGGAAATGGAGCTTTCTTAGTTTAAAGCATGGCAGTAGTATAAGAAAAATAAAACACAATCTTAAATGTATTTATTATTTAGCATTTCGATATTTTATTGCACCCAAATCAACTGAAAACCACAAGAGACCTTTCCAAGATGTATCACAGTTTCTCTGAGGTCATTCCGGAGATCATTGCAAGTGCAAAAAGTGCAAATGAAGTACAGGAAACGCTCTGAACACATGACATTAATGAGCAATAATAATGAAAGTAGGAAGATGCACCAAGCTGATTAAGAGGCTTGGGTCTGATTTCCAAACAGGAAACACTCTCACTGTATTAACCACTGATTATTATAAAGGGTCATCACAGGGCACTTGAAGAACCCAGCTGGGTTAACATGAGAGTTCTTATGTTTGAACTCCAGATATGAATTAATCAACACGTTCCTTCAGAAATCAATTCCCTCATGTACAGTTTTCAGTGAGCGGTGTTGACAGGAAGCACAGCACCAAAGACCCCCTCCCCCCCCATCCTCTTATAGAAATGCATTAATGTTAATACTGTGGTCCAGCAGGGTTGTCGTGTTTTTGCTCATTAAAGAACAGATGATTAGAGGTCTGATCATTGGTGCAGGGACTGAGGCACGTGTAAGGTTATTCATCCCTGTGATAAACCTGTACACACCAGTAGGGAGGGGGGAGAGGAAAATGCAAAATAGGGTCACTGCTGCACAATGTGCGTTGTCAGCAGGTCTTACATCCCCAAGTGGATTGAGGTTATGTAAATAAGGGGAATACTTTGTCACGGATGACAGGATCTAGAACAAATAGCAAGTTAAATGTTATGAAATACTGCATAACCTTCTTTTGTGTTCTGAGACTTTATTTCTTGCGTACAAAATTGAATAATTGTCTTGTGGATCAGCGTATCAACATTTGGCGCTTTCACACCAGAGTACTTTTCCCCATACTTTTACCTTTTAGTTCCGATAGCTCCTGGGATTTTGCGTTCACACCAAAAATATAACTTAGTTCATGAGAACTCCCCCCCCCCCCTTTTCAGTCCCTGCTGAGAGTTGGTACTTTCCTGGGGAGAAAAAAGTTCCAATTTCTATTGGCTGGGTTAATTGCAAACCACGCCCCGTAACACTCGGAAAAGTTTTGTGAAGCCGCCATTGTATTTGATGGCATTAGCATTATTAGCATTAGCCCAACGCACCAACGGAGAGAGACTAACTTATGGCAACACAAAAAAATACATGGGAGCGGTGGAGATGAGGAGGTGTCGGCGTTCTGGTAATTTACTCGCAGCTTCTACTGAAGCCAGTCCCCAACTCCGGTGACTTCCGGCCGGGGACTTCGGGTGGCAGTATACGGCGTGAAGTTGTTTGCGGCCTGCCAGTAAACCCAAAGCAGAAGAAGAAGAAGTGACGTCAGCGGCTTCATTTGCCTAATCCTCCCCCAGGGAACTTATTCCGGTGTGAACGCGATCTGCTCTTTAGTTCCGGGAACTAAAGAGTTCCAATGAACTAAGTTCTGGGAACTAAGTACGGCAAAGTACTTGGTGTGAAAGTGCCTATTGTGTCTGTGTAACCCACTTATGGGCACAGGGTGTCTATTATTCAGAAGGTCATTGGTGTGATCCCTATCCTCTGCAAGGAAAATGTTCCACCTTTGTTAACATATCACATTAAAGGAAAGTTTTATAAAAAAACTTTCTGTCATCTCAGGCCTTAATAACATCCTCAAAACATCCTCTGAATGTTGCAGTTAAAACGTTATGTCTTAGTTAATCTTAAACCTTATAGGAACATTATTTGAAACAATAAACATCCTAAAAAGATTCTTTGAACATCAGATTAAAATGTTTCTTTAAAACCTTATTAAAACCAATAGGTAACGTTAGCCAAAGTTGTGAGAACGTTCCCCGCTAGCTGGGTAGCCCCATCCACGAGTAACTTTTCCACGTCAGGTATTATGTATGATAGCAGCAACACACGGAGTTAACTCAATTATACAAACATGGGTTAATGATTAGAGGTAACTGAGTTACTACATTAATTAATTTAATAATATATGTATTTTTGAATTAAGTATTCATCTTTATTGTCTTCATTGTTAGTTTCCACATGCCTAAAACAACCTCAAGCTAAATCTAAAAGTTGATGGCTAAATAAGAGCGTTTGAGAAATTGTGCAAAGTAATAGTCCGAATAGTCGATTAATCGTTTCCTTAATCGATAGATTAATCGATTATCAAATTAGTCGTTTGTTGCAGCCCTATTGTAGTTATCCCATGTATAAATAAAACGTGTTATTCAGCAACCCTTGCAATTTAGGATTTTATTTTTGGTTGGTAGACCTTGTGAGCTGGTCATTTCAAAAGTAGCTCACCAGCCAAAAAAGTGTGGGAAGGGAAAACCCCAAAAGCCTAATTAGGCCTATTTAACATTGCTGAATTGCTGAAATCGACAACAATTGCATTAAACCTTGAATGATTTGTGCCGCAAGCTAAAGGAAGCAATTGTGGTAATGTAAACCTACCGAACCAAGCAGGTGCATTACACTTTTTGTAAAATACTTTGACACAATTAGTTATTTTAAAAAGATGCATTTTCTAATGACCCTTCAGCATGGAGTGTGCCATATAATGCATCTTTCACTTTGGGCTGGTTACACTATCTGTAGATGTCAGAGGATTCAAACTTATTGAGGCGTGCTCTCTTACCCAACAGCTACCTACGGCATCAGAATAATGATGTGCCTTGTTTACAGTGTAGGATGAGGTGTGTTTCCAACTTTTGCATGATCTAAATACATTTAAAGCTGCAATTTAATTTGTGGTTTGCCACTGTTACAGGAATAAGGTGACATTTTAACAAGGCTATCTCACTCAATAAAGTCTGAAGAGGTAAATATCCGTGGTCTGAAATTCTAAGGGATTTAATGGAAAGGGTTGGGCTACACCACAGGTATAGTAATGTCCCAGCAGGGGGTAAAGAGTCTTAATGGAATTATAAGACATTACAAGAACAAGTATTTTTGGATTACTGCCTGCCTTCTTAATTCCCAATCCCCCAAAGAGGTAGAGATTGGATTTAAACCCCCGTGGGAGTTCAGCCTTACATGAAAAACTGCATTAAAGACCTCAAGTTCCTTGAGAGGGCAATAGGATCACATACTTGAATGTATTTGGTAGGTAAGCTTGTTGGATGCCATGCAGTAAAGAGAGTGTGTTAAGGCAAATGGAAATAAGTGAGGAAGAGTAAGAGTGGAGTGTTGCTTGCAAAAGACGATAAAGTTGCAGGTAAACATTCACCGGTGGGTTTCTTCTTCTTTTGATGGGTGGGTTTCAAATCCTCCTGCTGCTCTCATCACTCCAAAATAAAAGGGTTCATTGGTGTTTGGAGGACTCTATACTTGCAGGGGATGCTGGGAGCATTGCCCGAGGGAGGCCCGTGGATAATTACAAACCATTCAACAAACACGGCAAGGCAGCGCACAGAGACATCCTGGCGGTGAGCAAAGAGGGAAACAGAACTCTAACGAGACAGTGACGACAAATCACGGGGTAGGCAACGTGAGTCATTCAACATCAGCTACCGGATTGGAAACATGGATCGAAGTTTCAGAAGCAACAAAGGAAGAACTGACTCACCGAAGACGATGGAAGCCGAGAAGGAGAAGACAACGGCAGAGCTCAGAATATGGTCCGTTCTATAAATGCTGCATTACATATTGAGAAAATACCCATGCTTAGTATAGCTTGGAGGCAGTAATCAAACCATGAAAAAAGAGGGCATGCCGATCATAAAGTGTTTGAAACACCCACCATATTTCCACGCTCATAATCATTACAATCACTTTTGTGATCATCATCAAGCACCACCACCGCTTATGGAATTCCATTTCCCAGATTCGTGTCTAATACCCTCATTAGTAAATGTCACCTCTACGACTGTGCAACCAGACTCAGTGTACTCACTCGACCCTCAAGAGTCTGTGTTTGCGTATGTGTGAGTATGTGTGAGTATGTGCAGCGTTTGATGAAATAGCTTTGCCCCACAGGGTTGATATTCTAACTGAAAGAGGGAGAGGGCAGAGCGAAGAGCTCTGCAAAGAATCTCATGTATCAGTAACCTCAATCATGTCCCACACCTATGGCTAACCTCGGGCTAAGTTAGGGAATTAACAGAGCGGCCAGGGAGAGATGCAACACTGCCTTTGACTTTGCACTTCAGAGGTGCGAGTGCTTTGCCCCTCCTCTGGAGAATCTTGAGAAAGACCATCATTATACATTAATAACAGCAGAGAGTTCTCCCTCGGCCCGCACTGCCTCTGTTTGTGACCCTTATTGATTTTTCACTGAATTCTTTTGATGAGAGTATAGGGACTGACACTTTCATTATGTTTGCCGTTATTTGGTGTGTGTTTGGATGTGCACTTGTATGTTTGTGCTGTGCCAATGTACAATGAATTCACTTGTGTATAAACTGAAACGTCTTACTAGATTTAAGCTGCTGTCGGTTTCCAGACAATATTATCCCATAACCAACTCAATGGCATTCTGTGTTTGCACGTATTCTTTCCTTTTACTTTCTTCCTTCAGACACATTTTTCTTCTTTTTCTTCCTGTCTTCCTTTTGCCACTCGTCGTTTTGCAAATTATAGGCTTGGCATTTTGGGAAGGGCAGTTCACCCTGTTGGTTCTTCACAGTTGTTTGCATTTGTCCTGCTGCCACTCCAAGCGTGAAAATTCAGAAAAAAACGACAGCCAAAGGGGAGACTAATCTCATACAACATTGAATAAAAAAGGCAAGGCTTGGCAACGCATAACAAATAAAATGCACACACATGCTTGTTTGGATATCAGGACACATATAGAGGCACAGCCAATGAATGGTTGTATTGTTTGGGCTAATTGTAGAGATAAACAGCTCTTCCTTGGAGACTTCTCCTCTTTCTCTGAATGTCTTTGGCTGATCACGTTTCAGTGACATTCAAATATGGGGCCAGAACTGAACACACACACACACACACACACACACACACACACACACACACACACACACACACACACACACACACACACACACACACACACAAACACACACATCTTCAGACAAAGACATGTTGGTGCGACGGTTTTACCAACAATGGTTTTCCCTGCTGTATATTTGGCAGACCTCTCTTCCCTTTGATATTAAAGTCATGGCTCATTCATTCGGAAGGAAATCGCTATATTATTACAAAATGTGTCAAATGCCCGGAAGGTGAGACTAAATTCAATACCGCTCCCATTTGTCAGCAAATGTGCAATGTTTGCACATTTTCTCTTTTTTTCATCAAAAATGAACCACCACCTTGGGGCGTAAAGACATTTGGTGTTAACTGCCTTTGTTCCAGTGAACACAAATCAATGTGTCGCTTTTTACATATGATCCATGACATATTCATTTTGACTTTTTTTGTATAGATTCCTACAAAGAAATTCATGTCGCCAACTCATATTCACAATAAATAAAAATCATGTCAATAGAAAATTGTTGATTCATGCAAACAATTGACCTTGTCAATAGAACTTCTCCTGATTGTGATGTTTTAAAAGAAAAGTTCCCTACATCCACTCCATGCACGAACATATGTTGTTGATGCACACACACATTCACTTTCAATCACATTAACATACATGTGCACATATAACAAATACCTATGTTATTACTCGTGAACCTTACCACATGCAGGCACAATTCATTATGCATTCCGAACATGATTATAAACACTCATGCATAATTCATGTGAACAAATTGTATAAGCTGTATTTAATCAAACATTTGAGGCATTTCTTTCCTTTCTGACCCTTTGTGTGACTTTAAATTGGCTTCTTATTCTCTCAGTAAAGGAAATTGATTCCCTTGATCGACTAATGATGGCTTATTGAAGGAATGTGTGTCACTGACAATAATTCTCAGTTATTCTTACAGCTATGCACTTTGGAAAATGCATGAAAACACGTTGATATCGTTTCAGCACTCTGGCTTTTCGAGATGTTTTGGAAATGGAAAATTCTTCGCAGATCCGTGGCTTAAAGACCCTGAAAACATATTTTATATATCAGTTTCGTTTTTGAAGGATGCAGTCCTGCATGGACACAGAACAGTTAAGCTCGTTTCACATTATAGTAAATCTCTCTATTTCTGGTTTTGCCTTTGCAACTCTCACTATTTTGAAAGCTCAGTTTGAAACACGTAATATCAATTCCCTGTTCCAATCAGAATTAAGCTCCAACGTCTGTAATGCAATTTTTTGTATTCAACATTTGTTTTAACATATTTTCAATGTTTTATGGTCTTAGTTTAACTTCCCTTAAGTAAAGGTAGAGTTGAGAGTTAACAGACAGGGTTACTCCCATTGCTGTCAACCAAATCTGATCAAACCAACGCTGTTATTACTGATGAAACACATTTTCTGAGTTAATAAAATGTGATTACAGTAATTTGACTTAGATTGTTGCTTATGCACTATTAAATATTATACTTAGCAGAGAAGTGCTTTAAACAATACTTTTAGCAGTATTATTTAGACCCTCCAGAAAAACGCGGGCAAAAATCCTTGATTATGCGATTAAACATGCTGGGTTTTTATGTGATTTTATGCGGTGTAATTGCGGGAAGTTGCGAAATATGCGAAAGTTGCGAAAAATAATAGATTTTTTTTTAAATACTGGGCTGTCTTATTTATTCTCTCTCACACACAACCTGCCACTAACGTTAAACCCCTTTCCTATTCAATTAAACACATTCAATGTTTATTTATTGTAAAAGCAATGGGGCTATTTTACACACACACACACACACACACACACACACACACACACACACACACACACACACACACACACACACACACACACACACACACTTCTCCGCCTCATTCTGTTTTAATTTACTCGTTCGTTATCTGACCAGCTTCAATCTTGTACGCTACTCACTTTGTTTCTCGTAGCCCTCGACAGGGTTTTGGAGGTTGATGCCTCTGTGAACGTGAGTTGTTTGGCTTTCTTGTCCGCAGCAGCAGAAAGCATTTTCGAATGTTTGAATGAATCAAAGTGGGTCGTCACCGTCGACTTTCTCTAAGACGTATGCTCCTACACACAGTTGCACGGGGTGCAGAATAGTTTCCCCCCACTTTCGTGAAAGATATCGGGGTACTGCTTTGCCCGGTCTTTAGCAGAAATGTTCGTCGTGTGAGTTCCACACGTTCACTCTACGGTGTTGTTTACCTTCTGTGATGCGCGAGCTGATGACGTCACGTCATCATCATCACTACTTTACGTCAAGGACGAGTTCACTTTTTTTTTTTCTCAACTTTGTGTGGAAAAATGCGGGGATTATGCAGCCTTTTGATAAATATGCTGCCTTTTAAAAATCTGCGCCATNCAAGAATGGGAGGAAGAATATTTGTTTGTGATGTCACATTCAAAGGTTATCCACGTTACCTTTCTTTGGCAGAGCGACGCTTGCTTTACAAATAAGGCAAATAACCTTTGAATGTGACATCACAAACAAATATTCTTCCTCCCATTCTTGGTGGAAGTGGTATATTTTTTGCTTTTTGCTCGGTCCCGCACTCATTTTGTTGTTTGTCTCTTGTTTGCCTCTTAATTTGAGTTTTCCCGGCACTTGACTGATTTTGTATCGCTTTGCATTCTGGGTTAACAGACTGGAAAGCGATAGGTCGCTTTTTCTGTCAATCAAGTAAACTCCTGAATTAAGTGGCAGGGAGGCCAAGGGAGGAGGGATCAAAACCTGTTTTGTCTATTTTAACGGAGCTGGATTTTTTTTTTATGAATGACTCGCGATTAGTGATGGGATTTATGGCTCTTTGAAGGGAGCCGGATTTTATGGCTCCGTTCCTTTCAAAGAGCCGTTCAAAAGAGCCGTTCTAAAGAGCCGTTTTGTTAAAGGGGGCGGGGTTACTAAATGTATCTGCGAAATAATCACCAGTATAATGATTGACTGTATTGCCAGACCTAATGTCAATAATCTGCATTGTAAACATGACACAAGGTGGCGCCATATCCATGTCAGTGAATGTACTACTTTGAATTTACCCTNTAACCTTTGAATGTGACATCACAAACAAATATTCTTCCTCCCATTTCTTGGTGGAAGTGGTATATTTTTTGCTTTTTGCTCGGTCCCGCACTCATTTTGTTGTTTGTCTCTTGTTTGCCTCTTAATTTGAGTTTCCCCGGCACTTGACTGATTTTGTATCGCTTTGCATTCTGGGTTAACAGACTGGAAAGCGATAAGTCGCTTTTTCTGTCAATCAAGTAAACTCCTGAATTAAGTGGCAGGGAGGCCAAGGGAGGAGGGATCAAAACCTGTTTTGTCTATTTTAACGGAGCTGGACTTTTTTTTATGAATGACTCGCGATCTACCAGCATTGCCCCGCGGTCGACGTACTGGGCACCTCTGTGCCATTTACCTGTGCAAACAATTGACCTTGTCAATAGAACTTCTTACCATTTACATGCACAAAAACCATAACACACTTTTTGTGCATGTAAATGGTCTAAAGGCTTAAATCCCTGTGTTCCCTCCAGAGGGAGTTTCTCTCCAACGCAATGTGCAACTAATCCACTTCTCCAGCATGTAATCTGAATTTGAAAGTTTGTGATCCTTTCCATGTATTTGTTGGGACTGCACTGTGTGACCTGGATGATCGGGGAAAGGAAACAGATGGAGTGTTCTAGAGAGACTCTCCAGGGGGGCTTTCAGGAGACGAGAGATGACTCCTTCACTCAGCCCGTGTCAATGCACTTTCAGGTGAAACCGAAGAGACGGAACGAAAAAGAAGAATGAAAATGATATATAATGATCATAATACCACAGTCTCTCTGCTTGAAATATTGCAGCTATTGGAGTTGATGACAGATAGGCTAGACAGATGTCAACCCACTCAATTCAAAGAGAGCAGAGCAAAAGAGTGATGTGTAAATTGAGTACTGGGATTAAATAGACTCCAAGTCTTTCATCTTTGTTTAAGAAAATAGTGGCAAAGAGAAATCAATCAGTGTACAAATACCGTAAATTACTGAGTTGGGTAGCAAGCCAAAGAGTAAGGAGGATCTCTCCAACAAAAGCTTTGGCTCCCCTCAATATGTTTGGCCTTCTATCTTGAAACTCCACCCGTCAATATACAATGCTAACAAAGAAAACCAACTGTTTGAATAATTGATGCTTGGCTAAACAGACTGGATGCTGTTGATATTTGTTTTAGGGTGAACTCTGCTTTCAATCAGTCTGGGAGGAGTTTTTATTTCTGAATCAATTGTGTACAAAAGCTGGTCAAATTGGACTTATTGAATGTTTTTGGATAGGAAAAATATCCACTCTCGGGGTGGACACCCTCTCAGCCCTGGTCTGGATGAGATATAAGCTTTTTCAGATCTATTAAAAAAGTATTCCCCACATTGAATAGTGTCTCCTGAGGAATGAACATGCAGTAGCACAATGGAGACACAGGAGTTTAACACTGGCTATGTGCCAGCTCTTGGCAGTCATCCAATTAACGCTTTAGTTTGGGTTGATAGGGTATTGTCATGCCCTTTTTAGCCTACAATAGAGGATTCTTGTTACAATGACTAAACCAATAAACACAACAACCACAAAACACAAAACACCACTTTGTACAAAATATAACTTACCTTTCTTTCTGAAGCTAATATCATGGTATGTTGTTTGAATGCAATGACATTCATTTAGTGCATGTGCTTTAAATGATATCCTCCTGCACTTCATCATGCTTTGAAGTGTAACCATGATACAGCGTAATTATAAAGACAGAGCAAACGGTGGTAATGGATTTGGTTAATAAACCGACATCATACCGACTACCTCGAGCTACACGACTGTCCCTTGGGTATTTTACAATTCAACAACCTCCAAAGCCCCTCAGAAGGCTGGGTCACATCAACATTTCAAATAGTGCAAAATTCAGCAAAATGCATTCATTTAAATAGAAGTGTTGGGTATTAATCATTTCCTGCAGGGGGGGAATAAAACCAAGCATATATCTGACGTCGAGTTCAACTTTGGTAACCTGTAACCAGCATATTTGCACCATTGCTAATTAGCTAAATGGAAGAGCGGCCGGCTTTAAAGCACATTTAAGAAGTTGCCAAACGCTGGAATTACAACTTCCATTCTTGCCATGTGGCCCAAAAGTATTCTCATTGGTAAGTCAAAATAAATCAACGAACACTTGAGTAGCACCATATTTAAATGTTTGGTTCCTACTCGAAAGTCAAGACATTTTGGCTTCATACACCAACGGGCCAAGTACGGGCCACGTCCCCAACACTGTATCTATTACTCTTTATAAATCCATGGTCATGACAGCCATGACCTTTGAGAGAACAGATATCCAAATGGAGGAAGCTATTGGAGCTTGTTCGACATGCATCTACTATTAAATATATCCAAGCAACTCAGAAAGAACATTCAAACCATGTAGGCCCAATAGTAGATATAATTCAATTTAGTTTCAATAACAAAGAGATACTTATACTTGTTATATACGCAATGACATGAAAGCATGTACAACTGTTCTTCACTTAAAGGGAACAAAACTAATTTGAGTTAATGTAAGCAAAAACACATAGTGTGAACTAAAGGATTCAAACTGTTAAAAGACCATTGGAGCCAGAACATATGGCACACTTATATCCAGGATTAGCAAATCAATCCACAAATTGCTTTAAAAGAACCAAATTAGAATGAGAATAAACTGGATTATGTTTGCTTTACAACAGCATATTAGCCTGAATTAGTAAAGCCTCATTTGGTGAAAAGGGCTCCTATAGCCACTTTAGTCTTTGTCTTATCCCAAATGGGCTGTGTATGGCTCACATCACTCAGATGAGATTTCCACCATGTTGCTCATTGCCGCTCAGTTTTTGACACAACTGCAGAGTCATCTGAAGCATTCTCGAGAAGACATGATGACTCCAGGTTGCATTTGAAGTCTTCAGTGTACAGTGCAAATATGAAAGGCGAGAGGCAGGTTCCCCGCGGGGGTGCAGAGCTACCAGCTGTTCAGAAACACAGTGCCACATCTGCAGGAGTCACGATCTGTCAGGTAGTCAGGTGCTATCATTGTAGACGTGCATATTCAATGATAGCAATGAACCAGTGAAGGAAGTGTGTAGAATACCCCTTGAAGCAAGATATGTGTGTTTATCTATAAGCACATTAAATATAAAAAAATCAATGCTGGTGCAAAATTAGAATAGAGTTGAACTATTACTGACATAGCTGCATTAAAATAAATGAATGGAATGCTGTGAAATAAATTACAGTCACTAGATGTACTGCATGTTACACACATTGATGTATTATACCCAACTTTATAGAAGGGATTCCATTCAGCCAGGCATCCGATTAGACACATTGGTAATTATTTTAAAAAAATTGAAAATATATGAAGAAAAAACTCCATTCTAAATATAGAGGTGATTATGGTGCTCAGGGAAGATGAAAGATGCATCTCAACCATCAAGATCAGATGAGGGGGGGACTCTCATAAACTGTCATTTGCCAGCGCTCATTATATCACAGGTAAAGTTTCAAACAGCTCTGTCCCCTAGTTAAATGCTCTTACAGAGGGACAGAATGAGCACACACTGTCTTGTATCATCTCTTTTTTGCTTTCTAACTTGCATACACTGTGATTTATTTATCCCTCATTAGAGAAAATGAAAACAATATGGTCTCTCCAGTCACACGCAAGGCAGAGAAGATTGGATGACGGATGAAAACAACAATATCATAGCGTTTGCTTTTGCTTGATCAAACAGCCCTTCTCCACTGTGTACGAAAGGCGAAATATGATATCTGTAACATGGCAGCTAGTAATTGAGATGTGTATTTTTTTCTCCATTATGACTATATTTGAATATGCATGAGCTGCAGGGGAATAAAAGGAGAATAGAACGAAAAAGACTGTATGTTAGTAAATGTTTAAATTGTTTTTTAATAGTCTTGACTATTGTTTAGATGCTTTAATGTTTATTGTTGTGGTTTTATCAATTAAAAAAGCTGCTGTTGTCTCAACCTGACATTGGAATTTGAGTGGACGTCCGTATCCTTTTTTAAATCATTTAAAAAAAAATTTACATCTCGTGGCAATCAATGGATGTATTTGACACGGTTACATTCTAACATGTTAGTATTTCTTCATTTCAAAGGAACCATGTACTGTAACTGTATGTAACGGTAAAAATGTGCTGTACTGTACTAGATTTCAGCTTTAAGGTAGATGTAGAGTTAACATTACTTTACCAAGTAGTAAAATTCTATTGTTGAACCTTTGCATGCACCTAAATGACTAATGTTGATTAGCTCACATTCAGTTATGCTAACATTTACCAGTTTTAAAAAGGGCCTTGAGTGTATTTCCCCTAGATGTGGTTTTTTAAAACATTTTTGTATTGCATTCCTATGTTCAAGTTACTATTGTCAATAATACTCAAGCAAATTCAAAGAGAACATCATATCCAAAATAGTTAGAACTTTTGACAATTACTTTTTTGCGCTTATGTTCCCATCTTGTTCCTGTTGCTGCTTTAACAACCACATTTCCGTATGGGGATCAATTTAAGTAAATGTTATCTTACCTTAGAAATGACAGCTTTCACATCACAGTCATTTTATATTGCAATTATATTAAAATATTGATTATAGCAGCTTAATAAGCTAGATTTGTTTGGCGTTGCACAGTACGTCTTGCCTTGGCACTTGGTATTGGAAAAACAGTGCCTTGCCCAGAATCAGTGGAATAGACAGAACATCTTAATCCCAGTGTATGCAAATTTGCTTGAGGTAAACAAGTAAGTGCCAAATTGTATCCTCCTGCTCCCTCACTTTTTATCTACTTTCTTCCAAAGTAAGAAAGAGAAGAAGTGCAGGAGCTGATGGTCTACTGCTGACAAGGCTGTTGCACAGCCAAACTGCTTTAGCAGTCGTTCTGACTAACAGAGAAGTGATATTAAAGAACATTAAAAACAATTTAGGGGGGGACTTCCGGTCGGCGAAGGTGATGGCTGCGCAAAACTTCTCTCCGATAGCTAGCTTAAAACTAACTCCCCATAATTCATAAAAACACACGTTACAGTAAAAGTCTGATGAGTGGGCGGAAGTTGTTTACTAGATGGTAAGGAAAGACGAGACCAACATAAAGGACACAATTATAACAATGGAGCAGAACCACGACGAAGAACAGGTACAACCTGCTGAAGCTAACTCGCTAACCTCGACAATGAGGTTGGGGCTCGAGGCAATTAGCAAAGAGATACGCGACCTCAAAACTGAAATGAAAAAGGACTTAACCACGCTTAAGGAGCAAGTCACGGAGGACGTTAAATCAGAAATCAGCAAGCTTAAGCGAGAAATGTATCAACAACTCTCTGCCAACACTACAACTTTCCAAGCACAAGGATCTCGAATCGCCGAGACATAGGGTCGGATCGCGGAAACAGAGACGTGGAATATGGAGGTGAAGGAGGCGCTCTGTAAACCCCTAAAACAACAGCAGATTTTGCAGGATAAGTTGACAGATATTAAAGGGAGGAATAGGAGAAATAACATTTGTATCTTTGGAATACCCGAGGATAAAGAAGGAGACTGTGCCCCCAAATATCTAAACCAACTGCTCACAACGGAGCTCAACCTGCAAATCCAACCGGCACACAGGGCGCTGGCCCAAAAACCAAACTGCAACTCTCCACCGCGATCTATGATCGTAAACTTTTTGGAATACACGGTTAAAGAGATGGTCCTGAAGAAAGCTTGGCAAAAGAAAATCGTTGTGGAGGGGCGGCCGCTGATATTTGACCATGATTATGCAACAGAAGTGGTTCAGAAACGCAAAGCTTACAGCGGAATTAAGAAGCTTCTGAAGGAGAGAGGGATCCGCTTTCAAACTCCTCTCACTAAAATGAGAATCCACTGGGACGACGGACCGAAGCTCTATGGATCCGCACAAGAAGCAGCATGTGACATGAGGAAACGGGGATTCTCCGTGGGACCAACCGGTTCCGCCACCCCGGACCACGAAGCAACGTGGGAGAGGTTGCATCTGGAGCTGCCATGGCAACGCGTCGGAGAGAGAAGAGACAGAACAGCGCGGCGTGCAAAGGAAAAGTTACAGGAGTTCGAGCGGATAACGCAGGTCTCAGAGTAACCTGCCATTTTTAACGGAGGTATTATTTAAACAGTTTCCCAGACAGTTTTTTTTTTTAAATTCTCAATAGCGCCCACAAAGAGTCTTTCTGAAAGGTTTAGTCCGGAGTATTGGCATCTACCTTACCATAATAATACAGCCTGTCTATCGGGCAAGTTTTTCCCTAGAAGTATAAAAAGTTGGACAAATAGCTACGTGTGAAATGTTGACTTTCACCACTGCTGAGGGGCCCTTACGCCTATTGAGGAATCCCCCTCCACCCACCAACAGGGATCTGGGGTGGCACCATTAATCACCCCCCTTTTGAAGTTTTCACCTTCTGTTCTTTGCTGTGTGTTGTAGGCCATATGTTCAGGCCTCTTCTGTTTCTTATTTTCAGGGGTCTACATTTTGTGACATTGAGCATTGATGATAGCATTTAACAGCGTGAACTCGAAAAGTTTCGTAAGATATAGGGGGAACCATATGTTACAATCATTTTACACGTCCAGGGAAGACGGAAGGTAGGGAGTTTAGGGGGGAGATGGGATAAACACTATTTCAGACTCAGTACACGCGGTGGTAGAGTTGTTGGGTCGGCGGAGAAATTCAGAAAATGGAATTTGTAAAGCAAGGTATAGACATCACCCGTTGCACTAGGTACCTAACAGAAAGTCAGTTTAAGGGGTAGTTCAAGGGTAGAGTTAGTTCGGACGTTGACCATGAGGAAGTTGGTTCAAGTAAGAGATACAGGAAGGTAAAACGTAACATCAGCCCCCAAACGTGGTCGTATGATTCCCAGAATTAACTCGATCGTAAATCATCAGAACTCCTTCCCCTCTCGGTAAGGGGGAAAAGAGGAAGCCATCAAAATCACAAAACTAAGACTAAGACCCGGAACAAGGGCCGGTGTGTTTAGATCTCTAAGTAAGACACGGGATGAGATACTTAACAAAGAGTCCTGACGATGTCCTTCACAGACCTTCTCTATGTCCTCGGACTATCTTAGTAAGTAAAAGGTTGTCTCAGATAAGATCTCGAATCAGTCTTGCCGTCGCGGTGGAACGATACACGACGAAATTAAAGAACTTTAGTTTTCCGAACATCAATAAAGACTGCGACAAAGGTCTAGGTAACTTACTAGATGAGTTCTTCATGGAGTGACTCTTAGGCTTAGGGTAGCAATTACAAGCATAAAAAGGAGAACAAAGAACTCTCCCCACATATTAACTTACACTCCCGGAACACAAAAAATTGTAAATAAATATTGGACTATACACTGTTATACGAGGTCTGAGAAGTAGTCAGAGTCCCTTTCTAACGAGACCAACCCAGTCTATATAGTTCCTGTCAGCAGAGTTTATTCCTATAAAAGACAAGCGGAGGACGGTACAGGTGAGGAAATTAAGTAATAAGACAGAATAGGGTGACGAATCACCAAGATACTTTTACCGTTCTCGGTTACCGAGTGGCCCGTGGAACCGCTGTCGGGGAGAAATAATACTTCTAAAATATCCAGGGGTAATTGGGAACGACGTACAAACAGTATATTGCCCAGACCTACAGGATTAATAAATTAAAAACCACTTTAGGTTTAGAAAGGTTGTGGAATATATTTTTACAGGTAGACTGCTCATCTTGCGAGAAAAGCGTAGATAGGGATGGTTATTACTAAATTATAAAGAGTTTAACATATACAGAATATTACACGGTCACAAGAGGACTGTGATAGGACGCAGACAGAACGCAATATTTGGGACAAACCCAGGCGTAAAACTATTGGACCATCTTAAAGAGGATAAGAAAACCGATATGTAACTACACTTATTAAACATAGAACTAAAGTCTTGTGATTAGACGGAATTTCACGCTTGTCTAGATTAAAATTAGAATGGAAGAAAACCATAATAACTTTAACACCGGGAGGAGAGATACTTCCTACTTAGTGGGGGAAAACACTTGTGTTTCACTTACAAGAGTCCATCTTAACCTACATTACAAAGAGGTTTACTGAACATGGGTGAGGCTCCACTTGGGCAGACACGGTCCCCTGAAAGGTCACGAAATCAATGGATATCGACGTAATTGAGAAGGACAAGCTAACCGCGACTATTCGGAAGTCAAACCAGTCGTAAATGGTAGCCGGTTAACCTCCCTGGGTTCCTTTGGAGGTTATACTAGGAGTACAGATATGAACCACACACATATATTAAGAAATTCATACGAAGTTTTGTTCGAAACATAGGGAGGTCTAATAGGACTTAAATAAAAAGACCTAAGCCTAAGAACCAATACCATAACGACCACGAATAACAAAAAATTAAAATATCGATTTTCAAACCGACCTAAATTGGGGGATGCAGTAATTATAAAATCAAACTCCTTATTGTTAAAAAAAGCATGGAGAACACACCTAAAGTGACGATAAAATAAGAATTACAGTATTCAAGTGCAAAATACCATCCCAGTGGACTAAGGAATACACAACGAAGCTGACAAATATAAGTGAAAGGTTTTAAGGAGTCGCGGAGAGGACGGAAACGCGGAAGAACTGGTTCCCGACTAAACCGATAGTATAAAGGGAGAGTAATGAGCGGAACGTACGCAGAGGTAATCGTGTCGGCCCGTAGGTGGGAGTGGTAACAGTAAAAGGTAGTTCTTGTCAACTAAAGAAAAAAATTTCAAGAGGGAAGTGAACAAGTCAGTCCTATGGACTCAAATCAGAGGGTATCCCACAAAGAGAAAGATACAAGTCTAAGTTTCAGTATATGTGTCCCGATACCAGACTCTATAGGTACTATGGTTACAGGTGTCAAAGATTAAGATACAAGACAGAAACAATATGTAGTCGTTCATCAGTTAGGAACGCATCAGATTTAAAACCCATACAGCAGTACAGAATTAGGAGGAGTCTTCGGACACAAAGACATCGGTAGTCTAGTTGTTAATGACGGTGACATGATACCGATAGTTATAGCGTAGAGGGTAGATAAACAAGGAGCTTAAGTCCGACATGCGAAGGGAAAGTAGGAAAACGATATACACAAGCTAAGTAGGATGGACTCTAGTCACAGCGATGGGGGAGGACACGGGACTTGGGTATACTTCTACTTTTATGTACAAATTGGGGTTAGACAAGTCGAATGGTACAAGGTTAAGACACTCTACACAGAGAACATAATTATTAGGGATATAGGATGGAATAGAAAAAAGTTACTATATAGTTATAGAACGAGGAGAACTAACCTAATCCGTGGCGTAAATACAACATTCATCCGATAAAATTAAAAAACAAGGTCGGTAGACTGGACCATATTTCAGTATGTTTAGGGGGAATTGGTTTTATTTGTAATAAAGGAATAGCGATACACAGAACCGTCGGGAGTTTAACATGACCCTCATTCCATACTCATATACGGTGTGGAACGAAATTA
>NW_011346986.1:78411-108303 GCF_000735185.1 Notothenia coriiceps | reverse complement strand
CACACACACAACACACACACACACCACAACACACACACAACAACACAACACACCACACGATCTATACACACACCACTACACACACACACTTACTACACCGGAACACCACACACAGCCGACACAGCAACACACAACGACACGCGCAGACACACACACATTCACAGCACCCTAACACTGGACTACACACACACACACCACTACACACACACAACACACACACACACGAGCACAACACACGACACGAGACACGACACGACAGCGATCAAAAGGTGAGGCGCGGAGGAAGAGATGTCTCCATCGAGGGCGGTCTGCTGTGTAAAGGTCTACTAAAATATGTGAAACGGTGAGGTCTTAGTGAAGAGAGTTTGAGGGCATTTTAGAAATTAGTGATTGCATTTATGATCAATGGCATGTATCAGTAAGATTTTACTAGTGTAAGAATAGAAGGGATAATAGTTAAAACGCTACCAATTAAGCTAGATTATGGAAAGTGTACATAATACAAAATAAACGTCTTGTTTGTTTATGGCAAAGAAAAAAAAAAAAAAGGGCGTTACATCGGAATTCGCAAACGTGTGACTTTGTACGTTTAGCGTAGGGATTTTGGCACACACACAAACACACACACACACACACACACACACACACACACACACACACACACACACACACACACACACACACACACACACACACACACACACACAATGAATATGCGTATAGTAAAAAGTCGTAGGAAGTAAGATGCCTAAGTGATGTTGTGTAAGGACGTAAAGAGTCCTCAGTGAAGCATGTTGAGATCGTTCGTACCTCCCCACGGCCTGCAGAGAGAAACAGCCGTCCATTCACTCCACAGGCTCTCATTGTCCAGCTCGTCCCGCGCACGGATCTGGACTTCATGGAGGTGACCGGCCACGACGTCCAATATCACCACTGGACTCTGCACGGAGAGAACCTAAAAGATTGAGAAAGAGACAGGACAGGGAATAGTTCTGGGCATTATTATGGGTTCTGAATGAATTGGACGAACACTCACTACATACATTCCAGGGGAATGTAAGGGGGGCCTATTATCGACATGTTCAGGCTCATATTTTATATTGTGTGCCTCTACTGTGACATGTTTACATACTTTAAGCATTTAAGCATATTTTCGCCCTCTGTCTGAAACCAGAGCCCAGTCTGCTGTGATTGGTTAGCTGAGTGTTATATAGTTATATCACCATGTAACAGAACACAACAAAGGGGTGGGAGAGAAACTACTTCTGGCTGGAATGTTTTCCTTTGCAGACCATTTACATGCACTACAACCTATATAACACACAACAGGGCTTTGGGTTTGGACCAATCACAGTGAAGAAAATAAAGATAGTTTCAATTGCTAGTATAATGTGATAAACTACAATTTCATTCCCTTTAATAAAGTATACAATGTACATTTTTGACAGGATGCAAAAGTCATATCAGGATGAACAATACAAACGAGTGCTTACTGACATTTGACCAGTGTAAGGAGCCCTCTGGCCTGTATCTGATATGAAACAGGAGGGGGTAACCAAGGCTCTGCGGCCAGGAGGAGGGAAGCTCCCACGAGATGTTCAACCTCTTTGGAAAGCCTTCTAACTCGTTCACCAACACCGACTGTGGAGGGTTTGGTTTCACTGCAAGGGAAGACAGAAGGTAGGGTGCAGCCGATGGTTGGTTAAAAGGAAGCTAAACAACATACAGGGTTCCTACACTTTTTCACCAATGATTTTCAATGACTTCTCCATGACTTCTCCATGACCTTTACCTCATTTTTCATGACCTAAAAAATTACTCTTTCTCAGCAGTACCACTGAAACATTTTTATTTTAACATGGTAAGCTGGAAAATAAGGTCTGCATATGAAACATGTTGTGCCTATCTAAAACAAATCCAATAGGTGGCTTACTAGCTCCTACAGACTAAAGCCACTGGAGACTAAAATATAAATTATATTTTATGCAACTTTGGTTACATTTCCATGCCTTTTCCAAAATGTAGGGGAAAATATTGTTTTCCATAACTTTTCCAGGGCCTGGAATTTGCATTTTGAATTTCCATGACTTTTCCAGGTTTTTAATGACCGTAGGAACCCTGAACATATCAAGTCAATGAGTCACATGACAGAATGGAACGAAAGTATGAATTAAGTATGAATGATGTATCGTTGCATCTTTGGGAAATGCATAGAGAATCAACCTGAAAATGCACTATGACCTTGTCACCTAGTTTATCATAGAAACGATCCATTCATTCTCTGAATCTTGTCCCACGCGCTCACGTCTCTTGATGTTATAAAGTGCACTCTGACATAAAGTCTGAAGAGGTTGTGAAAATCCTTGGGCATTATTCAATTGGCACACCAGCCGCTATAAAGCCTCAAGGATGCTGTGAATGCCTCTAGAGCAACAAGAACGCGTCACGCACGCAAAACAAGATCATTGAGGTCGTTATATGAGGAACAAAAGGGAAAGGTCACACAACCCATTAGAAAAAGATGTGCAGCAGTAAAGTTGTGTGTGTATGTCTGTGAGTGTTGTATGAATATATATTTCCTAATTGTCATAGTTTGCTTCATCCTTTTTTTAACTATATTTTGAAGGTTCCATTTTGTTGTGTTTTCATGTCTGGCCACCTCTGCCTGACTTTGACAGATGTTTTAAAGAAATACAATTGTTCTAACAAGCATTGCACCTGCTGGAAGTATTTCATGTCTTCACAGCAGCAGCATTGTGCTCAGGGAACCTGAAAAGACTTTGATAAAAGTGATAATGAGGTAAAAAAAGAGCTGCCTGGACCGCAGTGAAGCCAACGCTATTAAACGTCACTAACTACGTAACTGTTGGGTTTCAGCTATTAAGCAAAAAAGATACACGAGAACAACAGAAAATATTCCATGATGGCTCATAGCGTTAGATCCTTAGATTTGTATAGTTTTATGTTGCCCATTGGTTATGAAAGTCAATCGACTCGCATGCCTGAGCTCGATTTTTGTACTGAAGCTACAACGCCAGTGTGTGGCCGTTTCTCAATGCCGAGTACACCTGCTGCAGAGCCACTATTTCAAGTATACTACGTCATCGAGTGGCGCAGAAGGACTGTTTAAATGCATGTTAAATGCCCAGCATTCGGCGCCACTCGATGACGTAGTATACTTGAAATAGTGGCTCTGCAGCAGCTGTACTCGACATTGAGAAACGGCCCTCTATACCCCGCGTTCTTTTTAAACTAAATTCACCAGTAGGTGTAAAATGGGACAACTAAAGACGATTGCAGATGCACATTGAATATCCAGGGACTGGCATTACAGACAGGACTGCTGAACAATTTGGCCGCAGTTTATAACATTGATCATGAAGGTTACCTAAAGGTCCCCTATTAGACTGTTTTCCATCAATATATAATAGGTCTCAGATATATACAAAACATGTCTCTCATCCCATAATCCCCTCTGTTTCAGCCCTGTTTCAAAAATGCTGATTCTCTGTCTGTTACTTTAGATGAAAATAAGGAGCCCCTCCCCACGCCCCTCTGAGAGATATTTGGTTACAAAGACCACAATGGTGCTCTAGGAGGAGATTGAGGTGATAAGGTGGGGGGGGTTACCTTGGTTGGTGATTGGCTAATGGTTACACAAGCCAACAAATCGTTATGACATCATAAAGTGGCCCAAATCTGATCAGCTCATTTTCAGACAGGTTTTGATAGAAATGGATCAGGACAAAAAGAGAGAGAATCTTTTTTCCTGAAACTTTCAGATCTCTTTCCACAGAGGGGACACATGTTTATGTATTAAAGACATGAAGAAGTGGATTTTGCACAATAGGTGACCTTTAAGTGCTTCAGAGATATACAATCGTCATACACATTTCTCATTCAAACGGTGTGTTCAACCCTTACATAGCTTATGTAAACGCATCCGGGCATATGTTGTCTCGGACCCGAGGGCGTTGGTCTCCTGGACGCTCAGGGTTTGTCTGTCGCTCCAGTAGGCAGGATGAACTATATCACAGTGCTTCTGAGAGACGTCCACAATGCATGTCCTCGACTCCTGACCCGTCCTTTAAAACAAAACAGAAACGTTTAAGTGTTGCGCTCTCTTTTTGAAGGACAATTTAAACGTATATAAAAAAAGACCATATCAATCATATATAAATGACTCAAACCTGTGTTACCTTGAATTTAAGAAAAGCTGATGTGTTTGGAAAGTTAGGTTGGGAAATGAAAAGGCTTGAGTTGTGTGTGGGTTTAAAAATGGACGTTTTAAATGATTGTGTTCTTTGTTAAACATGGCTGCAATTTACCTAAATTCATCAACAATAATACCCATTTTTGAACTCCTGAAGACCAGTTTTCTTCAAGAGTTCTTCACAGGGTGAGTAGTTGATGTACCCTTATTTTTTTGGGTGATTTATTTCATTAAGTGTATTCTGGAAACTGCAAAGAAAAAAAATGTATAACTAAGATGTCGCCACAGCTGAATGCTAAATGCAATGCTACTTCAGTTTCTTCAGTCGCAACGTAAAAAAAAGAGATGTAATGTGTTGTGGTTAACATTTTCCACTGAGTGCCACGGCTCGCAGTAAATGCGCTTCATTCAAAATTCAACTCTGTGGCACACGCACTATATTTAGTTAGTTCCTAGTCCATTCTGAGAGTGACCTTGGGCGTTGCTGTGTGACTTGCAGTAACTCACACTTTATAGATGGCGTTGTACTGGGCTGGCAGGAAGGTCTTCACTGATTCCACCCAGGAGCAGCGAACATGCGTGTGATTGGGCACTTGACAGGAAATGTTTAGCGAACCGGGGCGGTCTGGGAAACAGGAATCAAACAGAGTTCATTATCAGGACAGAAAGAGAGTTTTCTGGTGTAATAATTGAAGTATGTCTTGTCTTTAGGTGTAAATCAAAGTGCTCTATGCTCTGGTGTCCCTATCATGAACCAAAATATCTGAGCAGAGGCTTGGACAGCACCATGGAAAACTCTCCGTCCCTCCAAAGGAAGGCCACTTAGGGAAACGCTTCCTGTTTGAGACAGTTACAGGAAGTGGAAGGCTTTGTCTATTTGACGGCTGATAAGACCCGTTTCCTCTGAGGAGCAGTAGCGCTGTTCTGATCATCCCCGTTGAAATAGGATCTAGTAGTAGTAGTAGTAGACGGAAGGCCATCATTTATAAAATGTTTAGAAAAGAAAATATATATATTTTTTTTTTTTAAAAAGGGGGGAATATAGAGATGAAAGACAAACCTAGAGGTTGAGGTGAACTTACAAGAGCTGAAAATGAGGAGAAACAGAGAATTTTTTTCTGCTTTTAGGCTAAAATATTCAAAGTGAACTTTCTTTTTTCCAAAGCTAAGGTTCCATAGTGGGAGACTAAAAGCATAGCAGAGCTGTTAAAAAAGTAATAACTCCTAAATTAGGCGTGGAGAGTCAGGACAAGTCCCAACACAACAACACTTACGGCCCAGCCTGAGTTTGACAGAGTGGAGGAGGAGCCCGCCGTTGTCATAGCAGCTGTAGTTGCCTTGCGCTGATAGGTCGACGTGCAGCAGGACTAAAGTTCCGTCAGATGTGACTTTGTGCCACGGCAACACGGCGCTGTTGTTGTGATGCCAAACCACAGGTGTCCTGGTAGGGAACATAATACACTTATTTCTAACTAGTTTGTATGCTTGTGAGGACTCAGTAACCTGTAAGCCTTGTCATATAAAACACATAAGTCCTTCCTGCGTATCACAAAACTTTTTTTAAACGAAACAGCTAATATTGTATGTATCATAACCAATAACAGACTAAAAGTACAGCCGTTAGTACATTAGTCAATCTAATCAGTAATGAACAAAAATAAAAGACCTATTGCACATTATACCTACCTGTTTTGACTGGCAAATAAAACAAAAATAAATACTCACTTATGTTTGTAGCACTTATAAAGGTCTGGCTAATTCGAAATAAATACAAATCTATTAACAGCTTATGTTAGATTGTTGCTATTTTTAGTGTGTATCTTCATGGTTGACTGCACCTATTATAAATCACTTTGGATACAAATGTTGGCTAAATAGAATGTGATGAAATAAAGAAATCAGACTTTGGCTACACAGGCAATACCCGTTTCAGATTTGCTGAGTTCGACATTGAGATATTTGACTATATTGAGTTTTATTGTGTCTTTAAGTTGGTAGTGGGCCGCCAAAAGACGTGTGGATTTGAAAGCTGTGATTTCTTTGAATAAACCAGCTGTGACTACATTGGGTCTTCATTGAGTCAGAGCTTGTATTTACTCCTAAGTGACCTTAGGACAATGTACTTTTGATAAACTGCCAATACAACTTCTATTTTACGTGTACCATCTTATTTGTGTTTTACTTTATTTAAAAAGATATGCTCCATTGGCTCTCTCTCAAATCTGATCATGTACCCTTATTGCACCTGATTTACAGTAGCAATGCAGGCACTGTTTAACCCTTTGTATTACAATAATGTATATTCTTTGCCTTGAAAACAAAAACATTGACTTTCAGGCCACCTACAAAATGGAGGAGTTGTTCAGTTATCTTAAGGAAGGTAAGTAAAGCTATATGCAGCATTGAGTATATGAATGCATCAGGATGGCTTTAGAATGCATTCTATTCATTTGTCTTCAATGGATACCACTGCAACTTTTATGATAAACGTGTTATTGTGATTACTGGAATGTCAAAAAATGTGCTGCTTTTTTCCAACAAAATGCTGTCCTGACTGGCGGAGCTACCCAGTTTCTTTTTTTAGCTAATAGAAGAAAACCTTTGAACTCCCACATGACTGTGCCGGAAAAATGTCTTTGTCATTAGAAGACAAAGAAACCCAACTCTAATTCAAACAAGGAAATAGTTCTCTTTCTTACCTGATTTGTGACTTCCTGCATGCCAGTGTCACATTCGACTCCAAGAGTGCATACTGAACGCCTAACACTGTAAACAAAGACATCACATAAAATATTAAAGCCCGCGTTCGTCTGGCTTACAGCATGTGCACACTGCAAAATCGGACATACCATGTGTCTGCATTGACTCTATCAATGTGAGTTACAGTAAGAGACAGAAGCACAATAACATGACCGTACAAGGTTTAGGATCCTGAGGACTGAGGAGGCTTTGGCACACAGCATGAAGAGTCTCCAGTGTTTTCTTTTTCTGGAAATGTTTCTTATCACTAGTAAAATAATATTACTCAGCAATGAGTTAAGTTAATAGTGCTGAAGACACCATATGTATCATGATTTAATATATTGAGGTATATTGTGATTCTGTAAGCATGGCGATCTATTGCGTTTTTTTAAAATATTTTTTTAGAAAAACTGACATGGTATAAAGAACACATCATTTTAGGCATAAAACGTTTTCATTCAAACATATGACAAAGAACGTTAAGTATTGACTGAGTTCATCCTGGCTGTTATTACAATTTAAAGTTGATTAAGTGTTTTTGAGAAACCATTACAAGACCTCAAAAAACGAAATATTGCGATTCAATAGATGTTTTCTAACACTCCAAAGAAATTGATTAGCCTGTGGATCTGGAAGCAGTTTGCTATTTTTTGACACAGCATACAAATGTTCACCTTTTTAATGATGTCTACACTGTATAGCCATGCAAACAGCTTTGGTTTCATGTGTTGCGGTAGAAAAATATCCATCTCTGGGTTTTCTGTCTCCACCCTTATATGATGTGGGTGAGTAGAATTTAGTTTATGGTGTTCACAAAATATAATTTAGCAATTTCAACGGGGACTATGTCATGATTTCGCACCACACCTATAGCTACATTGCTACTCACACTTGTAACTGGAACTATATTAGCAGCAAAGTAATCTAAAGTAAGTATCCAATAATGTGAAATCAGAGGCAATGTAAGGTCAGTTAGGCACAGGGAGCGCTTGATTTATTTGATACAACATCCATTTGTACCAAAAGGATGATTTAGAAGCTGCTAAAGTGTAAACTTGACATCATGCAAATTGGAAGGTAGTGTTGATGAGCTGCAATACTAAGTGCAGTGTATACCTGAGCAAATATTTGCGGTGACTGAAGTAATTTGCCAGGTTGATACTCTATCTGCAGCGTGCGTGTTTGTGTGTGTGTGTGTGTGTGTGTGTGTGTGTGTGTGTGTGTGTGTGTTTAGCTTGGCTCCATAATATGAAAGCTGGCATTTACAGTAGATGCGGAGTGGAAAAACATCACTTCGACTGCCAGTCTGCCACGCACACACCTTCGTTAATTCTCAACCTCAATCACTCAGGCATGCTCACTCCCTGCTGGCCTCTGCTCCTTAAGTAACAAACAATTTGTCCCGCGTTTGAGTTTTGTTTTTCTTCTTAATCTTTAAAAAACAAATGTATGTTTAGGTCCCAAGTTTAACTGGCATTGAATCGCGAAGGATACAACCCAAATCATTCATTTGGTTCTAAAAAGGTAGTTTCTGGTCACTTCGCACCAGACACGTGAAGCTTTTTGGAGATGTTGTTTTTTAATTTGCTGTATTGGTATATCTATGTTAGTTTTCCATATTGAAATAACCTCATGTGCCCTTCAGGGACCAACTAAGTTCATCTTAAATTAAATGTTACACATTCTCAAGTTGGAGGTTGCACTGAAGGCCTTTTCAATACTTGGATTTCACTCACACCTAGCTTGCTTTTCTTCTGTTATTTTAGTGGCTGCGCAAAATGAAACAGCTGGGGAAAGAGCAGCGAAGTGCTCCACTTTGATTTTGTGGCTACATTCGTGTGTTTCAGTGGAGGAGACGCAAACAAAGGAGGACAATGAAAGCTACTGAGAGTTTTTTGTTTTATTAAGCAAATGAAAGCCTGTTCCTTCTGCTGCGGTGTGTACGGGAAACAATTTGTCATATGTAACACGAGGCATGGTTAATAAAACTGAGCTACTAAGACAGCGGTTATTTTCTGGCAACAGAGTTTTGGATTGCTCATTTTGCCAATCGAGATACACCAAGCAAGCTGTCATTTATCCGATCTTTCACCAGAGCAGGACATGGTTTCTCTCCCTCCGCTCTGCCAGTAAATGTGGGGCGGGCAGTAAGATGCCTTCGTCCAAACTGGTTCATATATATGTATGTAAACCAATTTATTAACATTATTTTATATAGATAATAAATATATATACTAGGCAAATGTAAACAGTATAACGTAATATTTCGTCAGGCATGAACATACCATTAGATTTTCCATTAAATGTAAGTAAAATTGTTTTTGTATTATATCTCAAATGTATCTTAAGAAGAAAGGAAATCAGAATCTGACAAAATCTCTATCTATCTATCTCTATCTCGATCTATAGTTTACCAGTAAAAATGCACATTAGCCGCTAAACCTTTTCTGTTGTTTGTTTAGAAGACACTGTTGTTCATGGCCCTTGCAGTTTGGCAACTGTGCTTTGAAATAGCAAGTTTAACAACTTTTTGCAGTGTTCTCACAACGAGGCAACAACAGAAGGTCAAAGTTCAAAATAAAGGAATTCCTCCTTAAATGTAAAATAAAATATAATCTTCCTCTGTCTCTGTTTTTATTGTTTCTCCCTGTATCAATCTTTCCATCCTTCTCAGTTTCAACCAGCTTTTCTTTACACACACACACCTTGGTGCAGTGCAAATGGTTGGCTGGTCTGAATGTGTGTATTCATGTTTTATTGGCAGCGAAGTACATTATTCCCCAAACCCACAGCGTTCCACTCATATCTGATTCTGCCTCTGGCAACACGGCCCGGCCCAGACACACGCAAGCACACACACACACACACACACAAAACCACACACTTATATTCACACAGGAAGGCTGCAAAGTTTCTCGTGACATTGAGAACCGAAGGCAGGGTGGACCCAGAAAGTGCAAGCTGGATGAAACTCAGTACTTTCTAAACAATAAAAAAGGAACCTGGAGCCCCAGTAGGGTACAATTAATGGGAAGGGAAAATTCTGAAATGTTTAACCTAAGGGGCCAAGGGTGACTGTCCTCATTGTTACCGTGATATAAAGAGATGCAGTAATGAAGAGCGTTTAATACAAAGAGGGAAATACAGTCTTCAGAGAGAGAGAAATAAAAAAAGATTTCTTAATGCCAAACAGATCCCTCAAGAGCTTTGTGAAAAAAAAGATTCTTCTAACAATAGGATTATTGTTTGCAGAGTAAAAGGTTTACATTTAAATTGGACAGAGAAAGAACCGTGAAAACAAACAACAATGTGTGTAAACAAAAAATCATCTTGGATTTATGAGATTTTAGAGGCGTTTCCTCCCTCCTTTCTTCAGCAGTAGCTTTAGGTCCCACAAGTACTTTGAGTTAAGATAAGTGCCCAAAATAGTTCCCCAAAGGAATCCGTGCCTGATTCTTAACAGCATGTGTGTTTCTCTATGTGTTTTAAATCTGTCCTTGGGAAAATGGCGTTCTGCTTGGTGTGCATGCATTACCTTCATCAGGATGGATCTGAGCACGAATGGGATGCAGCGACCAAGATAAAAACCAGATGACTGTCAGACACACAGGGCTGGACAAAAGGCCTGGCATCTAGAGGGAGAAAGAAAGAGGGAGGAAAGGGGGAGGTAATGATTAGGAGTTATTTTCAAGCCTAAAAGGTTTGGCAGTAAGCATCTACAACATCATCATTATCATCATTTGGAGCACATTTTGTACAAGTAAATGGGTACGGAAAGAACCAATGCTTGGGAAAACAGAAAGAAATGTCTCCTTTCTTTTGATCAATTTGTCCAGAAATACACAGCAATGTTAAAATAGTTTGGTAACAAGTTGCAGTTTATCATTTCACAAATCTGTCTGACTGTTCCTTATCATTGCAAATTATATTTCACATAAAGTCGAAATAAAATGCAAAGACAATGGTGTAGACAACTGGTCGCCCATATTTTTCGCCACTGACATCGTAAGTGGAAGTCTTTCTCAAAATTAAGAACACATTCAGAAGGAGATGATGTTGGAAAGGATGTTCTGTTTCCACTGGCTTTACTCTACCCTGACATTCTGGGAAATGTAAAGTTTTGGTTATATTTGGGCTGGAGAACCGATCCAGTTTTAGCTTTGTACCATAAATCAAATCTCAACACGACTTCTATTTAATTTAACCAAGATGTGCAGACTGCAAAATAATGTGCCTTTAGAATAGATAAAAGTGTAGTTTGTTCAAATGTATTTGATAGTATGGTTGTAAGCAGGACATCTGTCATCATACATGTTATAGACCTTATCTAAATTCAATAACATTTAAAGGGGCCCTATTTTGTTCATTATCAGGTTCATATGTGTATTTGTTGCCCTTACTATGACGCTGTTTCCATGCTTTAATGTTAAAAATGTTTTTCAGTTGTCTCTTACTGCCTGTGCTGCAGCACCTCTTTTCACCCTCTGTCTGAAACCAGAGCCCAGTCTGCTCTGATTGGTTAACTGGCCGGCTCTGCTGTGATCCATCCACAACTTAAAGATATGTCGGAAATGTCCGGCCCCTTAGCTTATCACGTACAGTGTGATAAAGCACAAGCCAATAGACGCGTAAGAGTAACATAGTGAGGTCATTAAGATACTGAAGTTAACAAAGAAGTCCAATGGAGGCGTTTCAGGCAGGGGGGAAGTGTGTGGGAGAGAAACTCCCACTGGAGAGAACTTTTAAGCCTTTGCACACCATTAACATGCAGAAAAGCCTATACAACACAAACAAATTGGAAAGAACAGGAAATGCACTATACAACTGCTTGAATTCATGCACACAATGTTCAAATATTGCTTACTGCACAAATTTCATATTTTATATAATTCACTGTATTCTATTTCGCTGTAAAGTACTGCTTTATTTTATTGCTATCTAACTATATATTTGTTACAGTGTTCTTAATATAGTTCGCTATCTGTGTACTTTAAAAAAAATATATATATTTTATGTATGCACCACATCAAGTCAAATTCCTCGTACGTGTGAACCTACCTGGCAATAAACCACCCGTTTCTGATTCTTTACGCAATTACATAAAAAATGAACAGATTTGACTGGCTATATGTATTTCTATTTATAAACATATAAGTAAACAGAGAAACAAGGCATTTTTACGGATATGACACAAAAAGGAAAGGCAGACATCATGAAATAGTTCAAATACACTGAACAAAAATATAAATGCAACACTTTTGTTTTTGCTCCCATTTTCATGAGATGAACTCAAAGATCTAAAACATGTTCTATATACACAAAATAACCATTTCTCTCAAATATTGTTCACAAATCTGAAAACATCTGTGATAGTGAGCACTTCTCCTTTGCCGAGATAATCCATCCCACCTCACAGGTGTGGCATATCAAGATGCTGATTAGACAGCATGGTACCTGTGTGCCTTAGGCTGGCCACAATAAAAGGCCACTCTGAAACGTGCAGTTTTGCTTTATTGGGGGGGTCTGGGGGGTCCGAAAACCCTAGGGTTAAACCCTAACCCTAACATGTCACCCATTGAGCATGTTTGGGATGCTCTGGATCGGTGTATACGACAGCGTGTTCCAGTTCCTGCCAATATCCAGCAACTTCGCACAGCCATTGAAGAGGAGTGGACCAACATTCCACAGGCCACAATCAACAACCTGATCAACTCTATGCGAAGGAGATGTGTTGCACTGCGTGAGGCAAATGGTGGTCACACCAGATATTGACTGGTTTTTGGACCCCCCCAGACCCTGAGGCTGTGCGAAGTTGCTGGATATTGGCAGGAACTGGAACACGCTGTCGTATACGCCGATCCAGAGCATCCCAAACATGCTCAATGGGTGACATGTTAGGGTTAGGGTTAGGGTTTAACCCTAGGGTTTTCGGACCCCCCCAGACCCCCCCAATAAAGCAAAACTGCACGTTTCAGAGTGGCCTTTTATTGTGGCCAGCCTAAGGCACACCTGTGCAATAATCATGCTGTCTAATCAGCATCTTGATATGCCACACCTGTGAGGTGGGATGGATTATCTCGGCAAAGGAGAAGTGCTCACTATCACAGATTTTTTCAGATTTGTGAACAATATTTGAGAGAAATGGTTATTTTGTGTATATCGAAAACGTTTTAGATCTTTGAGTTCATCTCATGAAAAATGGGAGCAAAAACAAAAGTGTTGCATTTATATTTTTGTTCCGTGTACATCAGACATTTCTTCCTGAGTGCAGGATACAGTATGTTTGCTATAGCAGAAACATGGTGACCATGGAGTTATGGACGTATGATGTGATGCTGCTGATATTTTTATCTCCATGGGACATTCACATCAGACATTGTGTGTGTGTGTGTGTGAATGTGACAAAGTGTGAAAGACAATGTGGTGGATGTGTTTGTGAGCTGCTAAAGCCCAAAGTCACAAAAACAAACACGCTTATCTTATCTGTGGTGCCCCTTCTCTTTATAGAGCAGCATGTGATAAACACATCAACACTTTTAATGGCACCTCCACAGCGAGAGTGGGAGATTAAAGGCCCATAAGAGGCTTTTGTTACGTCTTTAGTGAGGTCCTTTTCCTGTTCAAATAGGACGTTATGTCATAAAACGGTGACTGACTGAGTGACTTTCTAGTCATTTATGGGACACATAAATATAGAGAAATCGATATGACCGAAAGCCCTAATAGCAATCACATGGTACCAATAGATTGTCAATAACTTTTCATAATTAATAATAGTTATACAAATATTTACAAAGTTTCTGAAGCACCATTTTTTTAAAAATTAAAATATGTGATTGCAGCAACTGTCAAATGATGCATGATGGATTGGGGATTTGAAAAAAAATGACTCTATTAACAGTGACAGAGAAAGACAGAAAAGACTGGAAAAAGGTCAATTACAAAAAGAAGAAGGAAAGAACATTTAAAAGGTGTGTGTTGTTATGTTACTCCATTTCAAAGTGTGTGTTGGTAACGCTGAAAGCAAGGTGTTCAGCAGCATTGAAAAAATAGTGTCTAATAGCGGTGTTGCTCTCAGACGGTGTATTATTCTGCTTCGCGTGTTGAACGGTTCAATGTCGTGTCTTTAAGAAACGGGACATTTTCTGTGGGTTGAATCTGGTGACAGCAACGAGAACTCACTGCTTTTATTTCTCTCAATGTCAAACAGCGTTCTGCACCACAAAGAGAAAAAGGTGAATCACAGTGTCGTTACCTTAGACTTTCTTTCATATATTCAGTCAGTGTGGCTCATCAAACATCAAGTGTTGAACGACTTACGTATATTCTGAAACTGAAAAGGTGGATGCATCGAAGAGGCTTTTGGGCTGCATTCGCATTGAGGTGATTAACGCATGGTGGAGGTGTGGAAAAAGTTCAGTCTGTTTTCTCTGGTATTCTCCACGCCCAAATGGAGAGGAGGATTGCCGGTTTCTCCGCAATTCTCCCTATTGTGGTGTTACTACAACACATTGATTCAATTTCATTTAAAATCTGGAAACGATCAACATCTTCTGAAGATAGTTTGCCTAATTTAAGTATTTATGCTGTTAGATTTAAACGGAAAATCAACACATTGTGATAGTAGTTGTAGTTTCTTTGAACATAATAAAAAAAAATAAAAAAAATAATAGACTTTATAAATGCCATGGATAAATTCCCTTTTAATGATAAACACATAGTACGTCACAAACGTATGTATTAACTAAGAGGTGTCAGAGGGAAGGGGCTGCCATAGTGTGGCGGGCTGGAGCAGTTTGGGGGTCTGTCCAGACAATGCATATTTTTGGGGGACTTGACCATCTGATGATGATCTGGTTCCCGAGTTAAGCCCAAACAGACTGCCTGCCCCGTGTATGTCTGCCCATGTTGCATCACATTGACTTTTTAAAGTTGAAGCACAATTTGCATGGAAAATGCAAAATGTGCTGACAGAAAATGATTTTATAGACATTTTTGGAGACCCTTTGGCACTAGGGGTGTATGGAGCAGCAGATCAAAACCAAAACTCCAAAGACTGACAGCAAGTCATGCAGCACATTACTGCACTTTGAGGATTTATGGCGTCTCTGGTGGTCAGAGAGAGTCTCAAAGAAAAGTTGGCTGTGAGTTTCATTAGCTGAGGTTGCAACTGGACCTCAGAAATATGATAAGTCATAAATAGTGAAAGACAGCTAGAAACAAAATAATGGAACAAATATGTGTTTCACCACAATATGATGGAGGACATGTCAAATAAACAAATATGTTTATCCTGAGGTGTTGCTTTTAAATTGTACTTGCTTTGAAAACAAGAAATTGTTAAAATAAATGAAGTCAAGCATGAGAAAAAAACGTTGTCTCTGTCTCAAATCATTGTTACATTCTGAATGCTGTGGGAAAGTTCTACATTTTTAATGTCTATCAAATGCAGTTTTTTAAGACCATGACAGATTGCTTCCTTGACAGTTGTGTGTGTGATACTGGGCTGCACAAATAAACTGGACTTCAAAGATTGATGAAGATGATTAGCTTTGGCAGTGAAATGAAACCTGCGACCACAAGAGGCCAAACAGATCATCTTTGTTTAAACCGTAGCGTAAATATCATCAACTTTTCATCAGGGGAACAAGGTGTTAGGTCTGGCTCATCTAAGTCATGCGAGACTGCCAATGTCTAAACAATGACGACGACATGTTTGGTGAGTTATAAACGCGTTGCTGTTGTTGATGGTGAAATAATGAGGTTGATAGTTTGACAGTTGTGGAAAATAAAAAAGACGAGGATATTTGGTGTAAGCAAACAGGGACACTATCAAACAAAAGGACAATGTCGGAACCTGCAGATAACATGTTTCAAGCCAGATTAGAACAGTTTAAAAATGCTTCTATCTTCTTTTACGGTAGATTTTTCCGCAGGATTTCTGCAAAATTGGGATTTCATAACTGTAAAATGTATAGCCAGTTTTACAGTATTCAACATATTATATTCTGTCCTGTTTATTTACAGCTGCAGTGCATGTGATGTGAATGTCACCAGCTGACAGAAAGTCAACACAGACCCAAGTTGTTGCCAAGCAAAGCAATTTTGTTGAAACTCACAAAGTTTGTTTCAGACTGAGGGAGGGAGAGTGTGAAAAAGACGTTTTTCAATATTTGAGCATGCAACAAGTTAAAATATATATAATACAAGTATGAACTTTTTAAATATAGATGATCTCAAATACAAGCAACCTTATACAAACACAGTTCCATAAATCCATCTCCCTTTTTGCCCTATATGTCCTCGATATATATCTTGTTTTTTCATCATACCCACATTAATTTGCTCAGCTATGTTACATTACATTACATTAGATGTTACTTTTATCCAAAGAGACTTACATGGGCTGTGGGGATTGCCCAATACTGTGGGCAATCCCCACAGGAGAAATTTGGGGTGAAGTGTCTTGCCCAGGGACACAACGACATGGTGACTGCAGTGGGGTTTGAACCTGTGACCATCTGATACCCAGACCAAGGCTCTATCCTCTATCTATCTATTGTTTTTATGTTTATAAATGCTTTTATCATAATATAAGCATCTCTGTTGAATGTTGTTTTACTGATTGTATTTACCTGTTATTTGAAGTGAATTTTTGTTTTTAGGATGACTTTCAACATCTGTCCAGGGACTACAGACGCAAAATAGCCTGTTGGCTAACTCTGGCGCATTTACAGAAATGTCAATCAATGTGCACTTTCCCTGTCAAATAAATATATAAATTAAAAATCCACCACGCCACACGCCTCTATGTTTTAGATTACTTCTCCACAAGCGCAGTTAAAAGCTAAAAAGTTTGATCTCACTCAATAAAACACACCATTAACAACTTAGAGACAGTGGAAAATGTATCAAGGCCAATTTAAAAACACGCCATTTGTCAATTTAAGAAATGGACATCCAGCACGTTACTACAGATTGATCGATGGGAAAGGAGGTGATGAAAATCATTAAATCATGGGCATCCGCCAAAACACTGATGAAGAAAACTGAGCACTTCGGAAATACAAAAACGAAACGTCTACCAAGATCTTGAACGCTTTTTAGGGGAGCTGCGATGTCCTCGATTACCAATAGTCTCTTATGATGTAGCAGGATAGTATTACATTCACCACTACAGCACTGTAGCTTCACTCAGCAATTTCAAATCTCACCAACTCCTGTCTCCCTCACTTGCTTACATTCCTCTTCCTCGGTCCAGTCCTCCCTTCACGCTTTCTTAAGCTTCTGTACATTCAGTACATTCTGTACCTTAAAACCCAGGCTTATATACTGGTCAATTTGTTTGAATTTACACAGGACGACCGAAACCTCCCACTCCAATCAAACTGCCAAGAAGGAGAAAACAAATATGATATGCTGTATCGTGCTGACAACGATGCAAACTGGAACAGGTTCAATAAAAAAATCTAAATGGAATTGTGCAGGCAGAGGACCAACCACTGGGATCAAGTTAACTGAGATCAGCGTCTGGCTGTCTGTCTGAGGTAAATTGTTGTAAAGCCTGAGCCCCTAAAAGCTAGGTTATTGAATTTCCTCTTAGCAAAATGCTCTGGGAAATGTTAAGATCCTACTGGTAAACATTTATGCAGGAAATATGTCAAGAGCTCTTATTCTGAAAGGTTAAACGGAAGACGCGGTTCTGGTTTGCTCAACCATTGTCACGGTTGAGAGAAATAATAAAGTTTGCGTTTTTTTCCGAATTACAGAAAAACCTTACTGTTGTTGTTTTTTCCTTTCAGCATATTTGGTTTATGATGCTTGGGCTCTGTGGAGAATAATTTAGCAACTTTTTCGCAACATAATATTTGCGTTCTGTGTGAAAGTGTTCTTGACAAAAACATTTTAATTTCACAAACAAAGTAGGGCTGCTCAATTCATCGTATTTTAATCGCGATTACGATTATGGCTTGCAACGGTTACGAAAACAACGTAATCGAAATAAAACGATTATTTTTCTATTTATTATTATTACTTTTTTTTTTTTTTTGGTTTTTCAGTTGAATTATACTTAAAGTTCAGGGTAATCAACTATTAAAAACATAATATTCACATTTTTTCTCTCCAATAAATGGATGTTTTCAAAGTCAATCAATAATCGCATTTACTAATCGCAATTACAATTATTGACCCAAATAATCGAGATTATGATTTTTACCATAATCGAGCAGCCCTAAAACAAAGTGCCTCAAGCTAAGTTGAGATTTCTGGCCCTTAAGCATATAGGTAACAAACTAAGAATATGTTTTGCTTCCTCTACAACATTTGTCTTGTGAATAAGCGGTAAATATTTGTCCGTGAGATTTAAAATGGGTTAAGGGAATATTGATTTAAGTTCTTGTCTCCAAAGTCTAGCCTTACGGTACACCCAAAGGACACTTTTCCTTTCTGTCCACTACTTTCAGTCCGTTTTGATTACTTTTTTCAGACATTGACGCAGTTTTTTTCTCTTAGTCTTTGCAGACAGTCCTTGGCTACTGTTTTCCATCCCTCTAAGGCCGGGACGTTCAAGGTTCAGTAAACATGTTTACGTCATACTTTATAATGGCTTACCCTCTTCCATTTCCTGGTACCCCTCAGAGTAACTAGAGATGAGAAAATGCGGGCGGCATCTCCCTGCACCTTTCCTTCACTCTGTGTAATATTTCCATTCAATCAATTAGCTCTCTCTTATCTCTACCTCACCATCTTTAAAGATCTGTTTTCTCCCTCCCATGCCTGTGTCGTCCTGCAGTGGCCCTCTTTATTTTCCATCTCTAATGCCACACAGTACAAAGTCCCGTAAACTCATTTTCACAAAGGTCTCCTATTCTGCTTCCCCTAACACTTGAGAACAATGCTGTTCCTTGAGGACACGCTGTTAATCTGTCCTGACAAATCCAAGCATCCTGTTTTTACTCCAGTGTCAGTTGAACTGCTTCATAAGTGTTATTTTCTAATAGTTTGAATAGTTGGTCTGTTCTTGGTAAGTATGATGGGCATGTCTAGAATGACAGGCTCCACCAGAAATGGAGTAACAACAGGTAGACGGCCATGTTAAAGCTTCTGCTGATCATATTTTATCCCAAGGATATCAGCCAAAGAAAAACCAAACCAGGGATCTTAAGTCAGATCCAGTAAATGCAACTGTTTGGACCACCATGGCATCTGGGACCATCAGGATCTTCCATGGGAGGCAGAGCCCTACACCACAACCAGCCTGAGGACTTTATTTACAGGAAAACCGGAACGCAAGTATTAGGCACTCATTTGTATCCAAACACTAAATGCAAGAACACAAATCAAAAGTTTAAATATGTGTGCAGCAGTCTACGGTGATGCAAGTCTTTTGGTCTGATCTATAAGACCAAACCCTTTGGAGATGTGAGGCAAAAACAAACAACTTTTTCTTTCGTCTTGCTGTGTGTGTTTTTGTAATTCCTGGGAATACATTTCACCACAAATCCATTGTGGGTAAATAATAAGAAAAGCAATGAAACCACTTTGATTTCATTTTCTTTCCTAAGTTAAAAGCAGGATAGGTCACTTTTCCGCTCATTAAATGAAACATCTTCTCAATGATTCTCCTCTGATGCAAAACAAATGACAACATGACGGTCCTTAAAAAAACGGTGAAGAGGGAGTTGACTCACTATCAATGTGTACAGAAACTTCCTTTGGCAGGCGACTGGGATCTGTGCAAGCCTGATATTACCACAAACCACTTTCCTCAGCAGCTGCATGAGGTCTTTCTGAAGCTAAATGTGAAAAACCACACTTTGATCCAGTGTAAACATGCCCATAGTACCACTGAACCCTTGCGTTAGGTAGAAACTGAAAGTTTACCTTCGCTTAGCCAACTAGTATGAAAAATAAGCTATGTTTTGCACTATAGCTGCTGCCAAAAGTCAACTCAAGGATCACTTCTCATATTTCAACACCCTTTCTTTCCATAGGTTGTCTGCGAGTGAGGGTGTGTGTAATCGCAAGCCTATTCTGTGACTCACCCCTACCAGTCACCTTTCTTCTGTAACTCTTCCAGCAACAACCAGAATAGACAGGGGAATGTAGCCATGGATATTGTCACTAGGATGCACCCATAACCAGAGTATTCCCACATGCACACAGATTCAAAATAACAGTGGAGACCCAGCTACACACATAACTTGAATATAAAATTGCTGCTGGTTAAGTAGACTTGGCGAATCCACAGCAGTTACCACAACCGGAGCGATTAAAAGTAATTGTAGAAAGAGAAATTCCTGAGTGAAAAACATTCCTTTAAAAATAATGTCAAGGGTGAAAAGCCCAGAAAGTATCCTGACAGAAGTCAAACACTAGTTGTGTAGAGAAGCACTGGGAAAGGGAACAATCGGAAACAGGGCCGGAGGAAAAGAAGAAGTTAATTATTTTTCGAATGCGCAATTTAGAAGCTGATTTAAAAAGGACTGTGTAGTAAAAGGAGGTGTGTGCACACTGAGTAATCCAATTCAAAAGGCCTCTCTTCTAACCAGTCCTCTCTGTGGCAGCATAATCCCACATGAGTCACTCACACTCTGGCATGCCACTGCACATTCAGCTTTACAAGAGACGAAGCAAGACAATGAGAGGGGAGACAGACGGAGAAAAGAGAAAATAGTGAAGCAGGCGGGGAGCAGAAGATGGGGGGGCTTAAATACAGGGTGAAAACAACAGATGGGCAGAAATGGAATTCGGTGATAAAAAAGCAGAAAAACAAGCTAAAAAAGCAACTTCACTTTGTTCCGGCTTTCTCATTATCGTTGTCTGCCCACTCACACACTCACTGTTATGCTGTCCAGTGACATAACATCATTTATTACAGGATGTCCTGCTCATGAGGAAAGGTCATTATGGGTTATGTCATAAATTAAAGATTAACCAAGACTGATCTATAATTTAGCCTGGACAATAGGCTCATCAGTGTGTGTGTGTGTGTGTGTGTGTGTGTGTGTGTGTGTGTGTGTGTGTGTGTGTGTGTGTGTGAGATGTGTGTGTGTGATTTGTATGTGTGTCATTGTGGGTACCTGATAATAACTACAAGTTGAGGGATTAGCTAAGAGATACAAGCACATGTGGGTGTGTGTGTGTGTGTGTGTGTGTGTGTGTGTGTGTGTGTGTGTGTGTGTGTGTGTGTGTGTGTGTGTGTGTGTGCGTGCGTGCGTGCATGTCTGTCTGTGTGTGAGACTGTGGACTCACTGTGTGCGCGTACGAGCACTGAACCAACAACAGAGGGAGCCGGGATGGTGGGTGAGAGTTACAATGGCGCTGGTGTTTAGCCAAGTCACCATGGCAACCACTGCACACTCCATCAGTCTGACCTTTCGGGGCGATAACAACACTGCTGACGGACATGTGTGCCGGACGGTGTTTGTGTTGCATTTCCATATGTGAAGCTCCTCTATAGAATTGTGCTTTAACATGGCTAGATATTTTTCACGTGTTTGACTTTTTTTGCCTATTTTAATCCATTTTTAAATTTTACTAGCAACCGATGTGACCGTGATGTCGGAATTTCAACAGATCAATCTGCCTTCGTTCAAATGATGTGTATACATTTGTGTGAGTCAATTATATAACCAACCTACTGTGACTGCAACTCGATATTAAGGAATTTTGAACAACAAGTGAAGTTTTGATTTTAGCACTTTCTCTATTTTTCTTTCCATTACCTGAATCATCCTGTATGTAAACTGACACATGTGGATGAAAATGTGTTGAGTAGCAACAACTTATGAGAGTTCGAATCAAAGTGGGAAAAAAAGCGTGCAAGACAGACAAAACCGAGACATACAGAGAGGAAGATACATGTTATTAGCATCAGGCAGACAGGGGCAGAGAAAGGTGTTTAAATGAAAGTCATCTAATGTGAACAGGTGCACGCGAGATAAGGAAAAAGTCGAAGTGGAAAAATTAGATGCTGTGTTTCTGAGGATAAGAAAAAGATTATAAGGAAGGAGAATCTGCAAGGAAGCCAATTCAGTTCTGGAAACATCTGGCCAGTCAGGGATAATATAGTCACAGAGCTATGACTGCCGGACAGGTGCCAGCCTAAAGGTCTTTTTTTATTTTAAAATAACATCACCTGCTTCTACTGGGCCCATGTGTAGCCCTAACATACTTATTCCAAAATTATTCCGTAAAAATGTAGAGAGACGCACTGACTCTCCCCCCCCCGCTAAAGTGCTTCCATTGAACTCCTGTGTTTACTTCAACGACATAGTGACATCACCATGTAACATCTATTGGCTAGCGCGCTCTCACATTTTATGTGAAAGGCTAAGGGGCGGAACAACTCTAAGCGGCCGACCAATCACAACAGAGATGGCCAGCTAACCAATCAGAGCAGACTGGGCTCTGGTGTCAGACAGAGGGTGAAAAGAGGCGCTGCAGCACAGGTAGAATGAGGAAAATAAAGAGCTTTTTGAACATTAAAGCATGAAACATGTTACAGTAGAGGAACACAATAACAATATCAACCTGGAAATGAACATAATAGGCCCCTTTAAGTTGTGTTTGTTGCATACTGGGGAATAATGCAGAGTGAATGCATGATGGAATATTATGACACTTGCCACTGCCACTATGATGAAAACATGAAGTTGGACTTCTGCAATAGCTCCAATCTTCATAAATGAAAGATAGACAGGCCTAATAAATAACAGTAAAAAAAACTGAGAAGACTAGAGAATCTGAACACTTAGTACAATATATCGGCTGCTGGTCGAACTGCTAGGCTTATTTCCAAATGTTGCCCTAGCCTAAACACACAAGAAGTAATGGCTGCCATGTGTGCACAGAGATAGCACTGAGCAAATTCACAGAACCAAGGCCTGAGTGTGTTTGCGCATATGTGTGAGACAGGGAGTGAGAGAGAGAGAGAGAGAGAGATCGCAAGCATGACAATACTTTTCAAGTCATTATGTTGAGCAATCAGAACATGCTAATTCACTTTTTGGCTATAGCTACTGAAAGCACGATTCAACATCAACTTGTTAGTCCTTATCAAATGAAAAATATGAAAAACCTGTACTGTGTGCAATTGTGTGTGTGTGTGTGTGTGTGTGTGTGTGTGTGTGTGTGTGTGTGTGTGTGTGTGTGTGTGTGTGTGTGTCAGCAGTATCTTGGCCTTAGCTCTCCAACTCTGGAATTTCCTCAAGCTCTGCCGCCAGGGTAAGATGGCTACCATATGCCAGCTATTCACACACATTTATCACACACACACACACACACACACACACACACACACACACACACACACACACACACACACACACACACACACACACACACACACACACACACACACACACACGTCTGCAGTACTGAAGCCAACCTCACATAAACAAACATGCTGAAATGCATAATGGGGTGAAGGCTGGACTAAAAACACACATTTCCACTCACATTAAAACACATGTCCCTCAACCTGTAAGCTATACCCATGTGTACAGTTAAATGTGTGTACAGTATATATACATGTGTATAAGATGGACAGAAAATGTGAAGACTGTAAACACACCACACAGAGCAACGAGTGCCACACACACCACATTTTGACAGTTCTGCAATTGATACCCTGCTGGTTTCACAATATGTTACCAGATTGGTGAAAGATCAATTACATACACAAAAAGCACATGCATGTCATCAACATTTCTATATCCCTTTTGGTGTTCCTTTCTCAGTCTTTGAAAAGAGTATCAGTTTTAAGGCGTGGATGATTTACCCCCACATTTGAGCACGTATGATATCTTGCCTTGTGTCATTTTGTGCATTTGTATCTTTTGTTCAAACATAGTATCTACCTAATTTTGATAAAACTGCAGGTATTAATGGAAGACAATGAAGTACACAAGACAGCCATTGTGTTAGATATCTAACTCAATGTGTTTTTGATCATAATAATGCAACGGCCATTCCACAATTTGAATAACTGTTGTATTGCTTGCTCATTACTGACTACGGCTGATGTGAAATTCGTAGGAAATCTGGTGACTTATTATAGAGCTATCCCAAACTGAAAGATACTGTACTTGATGATAATGGAGAAAGAGTTAGAACAAAGATCTGTGCAAAGGGATAACAGATCAATCCCACCCACAGACAGCTTCCAATCGCCTGCATGCAGCAAGTGTTTTTATACAACAGTGCTTCGTAGGGTTTGAAAAAATAGCACTCCTTGCTGGCAGACAGTGCCATAGTAAACTCCAACATGAGCTAATGCAACCCACAGCCAGGAATAGAACCCTTTGTCTCTTGTTTAAAGAACTAGTTGCACCGAAAAAGGAAAATCTAGAGAAGCTCTGGGACTTCGAAAACAGTTTTAGACTGGGAAAGTCACACAGGATCGGTAATTAAGTCTCCTGAGGAAATAGCAAACTTGCTTCTTCTATATTAAGCACAAAGTAAAGTTTGTACGCAAAGAAAACTAGAAAAACAACATTTGTAAACTATTTTTATCCTACAAATACAACTCCCTGGCCGAGTTAACAAAGAACTGTACCCCTTTGACTAAAACATCTAGTCATGTTAAAGCATCGTGGCAATTCAGTAAAGCAATTGTGCAATTACAATTCAAATGTGTTTATGAGGCATGGGTAGGTCTATGAGACCAAGGATGGTAAGGCATTTTGAGCATAAGTTCTCATTCTGGGAAGTGAGTAGAGGTCAGAATTGTTCTTTTTCACAGATTATAGAACAAGGTTTGATCTCCAGAACTGATGTCATTTCTATGAACTTAAAAGAAAGTTTTTTTTATTGTTTCCAGTGACATGTCCAACTTTTTCTTGGTAAATGGCTTCTTAAAGTCTGCTTTTAAAATCACTTCTATGAGGTGGGACATTTTGTTCCAGCTTGGTGGCTCTCAGGCAGTCTTTCAAGAGAGCCTAAGCACCAAAAACAGAGTGGCCAAACAGATGTTTTACTGGACTACTTCTTGGCTCAAAAACGAAGCCATGGCAAACCTTCCTCAAGGGATGGTGTAGCAAAACACATGATACATGGTTCCGTAAGTATCACAGTTTTCAGGTCTGTTTTTGGGAGCCAGACAATGCGACAAATTATTTACGCCTCAATGTTACACACATAACACACAAATGCAACATTTAGCCAGGCTATCATTCTAAATGGAGAGTGTTTTCTTCTATCTCTGAATTCCTAGACATCTATGAGGCGAAACAATAAATGAAAACATTTCTGTATTGCCAATAGGCTGTGAAATTATATTCTTCATTTTATGCACCAAAATCAAACGAACTATGAATATTTAAGCATCAGGTCATCTTATGGACATTTTTGGCACAAATGCAACACTTAAAATGCCCATGTTTGCACATAATTAAATGAAAATGCATCTTCCAAGCTTTTGTTCTACTTTGAGTGTAAATAAGATGCCAGATGAGCATCAACATAGACTTTTAGAGGACGGAGAGGAGAGGAGAGGGGAGGGGAGGGGAGGGGAAGGGAAAACTCTCCAGGCCCCCAGAGAGTGATCTGGGTTTTATTAACTGACCCCTCGCCTCCTGTCATTTTGCAAAAGTGGCCCCCTGGCAAAGTTAGTTCACTTAGCTGTCATGATGCTTGTTAATGAGGGCAGTGTCTTCCAGCTCTGGTTTTTCATTGGCATTCAACAAACTGCTAGCTGTACTAAAGCCATCCATCGGACTAGCGTAAGTTGGGTGGTGATCTTTTCCAAAGAGCATGAACTGCAGTTCATTAGGAATACAATTGTAAACCAAACCAGCAACAGAGAGTAAAAGTTGTGGTGAACCTTGTTTACAAACTGGTTTTCTCGTAAAGTAAACCTAATTAACCGAGTAAGAAAAGGTGACAAACGAAAACTTTTCCATCAACAAAATCAAATGGAACATGTGATCTCATGTTGGGCTGTGTTAAACTACGCTTAACTGTTTGGACTACGTTCAACTGGAGTCAGCTGGCAGCACCAGAATATTACCGTAAACAGCAGCACTTTATTACTGTGGTTTGGAAAATTCCGAGCGATAATGTCCTAGTTAAGACTCCCAGTCATACTGACCTAAACATTTGTGAATGCATCTACCAGTGTTCTCTGACGAATCACAAGAGTGTGTGATCACATGTGTGTGTTCGTATATCGTGATTCTAAGTATCTGAAGTGAAGCAGAACAGTTTGAATCAATACTTCTGGTAGCCAGAGGAAGATGATGGTCCAACAAACATCTGTTCTGTATGAGCCAATGACAAGCTCTTTAAACATACACCCACGTACCCGCCCACATCTGCTCTCTGTTATCCAACAAGGCTTTACACAGAGACACACACCCACACACACACACACACACACACACATCTTTGCTGGGTGATCAATTACTAGCTATGCAAAGCCAACCAATCACCAGCGAGCGTTTTCTTTTGTGTCCCTTAGATTGAATTCTCTATATTTGTATATATGTATTTTGTGGTAAGTAAAGTGGAACTTATCCTTTTAAAATGGCTGCATTTACTTTCTGAGTGAACCAAACGAATAGCTCTATCTAGATTGATCAGGCATGTGTCACTTGATGGCTCATTGTAAGAGCCTGAAATACAAATACATAAAACGCATCAATACACACACAAACACTCACATGCATATACTTCTAATGATAGCAGTACAAAAGTTCTGCTCTGCCATACTCTGATGATCTGCTGTGTGAGTTATGAGCTTGTGTATTTCTGGTTGCGTGTGTGTGTGCGTGCGTGCGTGCGTGTGCGTGCGTGCGTACATTCGACTGGCGCCACACTACTGCTGGGAGCAATTATACAGACATGAAGCAGATAGTTGAAGATTTCTGATAAACAGAGTCGTCTTTAGGAGATTTGTTCACATTGACACAGTGTCATTACAACACGATATATTGATTAAAACACAAGCATTCCAGAGGCTAACACACATTTCCCTTTGAACCCTGATTATTGCAAAAGATTTAATAAAAAAATCTTTATCCTATCGAGTGTCATAACTCATAACTGTATGGCAAAACACTGATCCTATTTATTACAAAAAAGCAAAAAGTCGACTTAATAAAAAAGAAAAATGCGATGAAATACGATTTCCCAATATATACAGTATGTAGGATGTGACAGACTTTTAAAGCTTCATTTGTAAAGTTCAAAAAGGGCTTGTTTGTAATTCAGTAAAGCCCTAATATCAATATCTCTTTCCCCGTTATCCATATTTCTATGGACATACAGGCAGAGCAGTGTTTCCGACAGGGGGGTGCGTCTTGGCGTCATTTGCCAAAAAATAATAATAATTTGAGAGAAGATCGAGAGTTTTTAATCGCTTGAAATGACGAAAAGGAAAAAGGACAAGGACATCCCTCTGTTGGCAAAGGAGTCTGGTGGGATTATTTTCGCCGCCAGCAGAGCGCGTTCCTGTGACGAAAAAAAACAAAACACCGCCGCATCTTCCAAGGACCATGCCATACCATGCCATGGGTGTCCCTATCGGCAGGGAGGCTTAAAGAGATGGTATAACGGCCCCTACAAACGGCGGCGTGCGTTGACGCTTCAACGCTTCTGCCCTTTCACTTTGAATGGGGTGACGTCACGCTTCGCCGAACTGCATTGTGGGAGCAAAGCGTAGCTCGCTTCAAAAGTAGAGCAATGGTCTACTTTTGAAGCTTCAACGGAAGCGTCAGCCAATCGAATCATATGCTAGTACAAGCTCTAGCCAATCAATCCGCTGCTTGTGTGTCAGGGGCGGGAAATTCAGGTGATTGGTTGTTGGTCTAGCTTCAGACATGCCCGCCGGCAAGCGTCAACGCACGCTGCCGTGTGTAGGGGCCGTAAGGGACAGCGCTATTCAAAATGATGTGTGTGTGTGCATACGTGATTCAAAATTCAAGTCACGTGACATCACACCCCCCCGCCACGCGCGCTCTCGGGGTGCACGCCCTCTCAGCCCTGGTCTGGCGGAAACACTGAGGCAGAGAACTCAAACTATTACAATTGCTTCGTATATGACCCATCACATGCCAAAAGACAGCATTTTGAGTAGTTAAGACTAAACTTGAAAATAACAACAAATGGCAGGTCTACCTTAAACATCTAGTGATATATTGAAAGAAGAGGGAAGAAGTATCATCACAAAGTGGTAGTTAAGTCTAAATCGTTTTCCTCTGGGCAGCCTATTAGATGGGAGTATGTTTGTTTGTGCCCGAGTTCACGTTTGTTTGACTTTCACCGACAGATGACCTTTAATACAGCCGGCAAAGAGCTTTTGCCATGTGTGCAGCAGAAGAGAAACATGGGAAACCTATAGAGCCAAATTACACAAACATGTTAGGGCGCACACACACACACACACACACACACACACACACACACACACACACACACACACACACACACACACACACACACACACACACACACACACACACACACACACACACACACACACACACACACACAACATAGAAAACCCACCCCCCAACACCCAGCTCCACCCACACACACACACACGACCCCTGTTCGCTAGAGCTATGAGTCACTCTGCTGGGAACTCCATGCTTTCCCTATTACTACCGCCTGACTGACACGGTCCTAAAAAGCTGAGAGATAGGTAGCCGGTCTAGAAGGAAACAGAAAGGAGATACAGAAAGAGAGAAAGGAGAAAAAAATAGGTTCAAAATACTAGAAAAAAAAAAAATAACTGTGATTTAGAGAGGAGAGATTAACCAGAAATGTGAGAAATAGTTGGGTAAAAAGAGGCAGAAAGGTGAAAACATTTGAGATTTATGAGCCTCAAAGGTACTTGAACTACACTAGTAAGACAGTTGGTCAACTTCCAGTCACTGCACACTCTAAAGAAGAGGAAAAATCTGTCCTATGAGGCATAAAAACGAGAAAGACATACTTTTTTAATTACTACCGTCTGACTCTCTGTTAAAAAATGCAGCTGGAAACGAGACAGAGAAGAAGCTGAGATACTGAATTATCTAAATGTGATCCACATTTCAATAAATGCCTGTCTTGCTAGTCACACATTTACACTTAGCAAAGTGTTTACATAGCTCATTCATCATTTACATTATAGGATGTTCTAACTTAACACTTGGTAAGCATTTCAATAACAAATGGCTGGACAGGAAGAGATCCTGAGATAAGATATATCAACAAAAGACTGATTTCATTTAAATCAAGCCAAAGTTCTCAAGCACAATCAGCTGTACAACACCCTTACTCCTCTACAAAGGGCCAAATTGTGATTAAATGGGCCACCATTCGCTACCATCACTTACTTGTAAGCAGTGGTGTAGTGGTCGTTGGACGCGGGGGATTGCCGTCCCCCCACTTATTTGGAGCCCCCACTTTTTAGAAGTATGATTATAGTCTAATAAATATAAAATCATTGCCAGTGTTATCAGTTGCAAGTGTGTATGTGTTGTAATAATGACGAAAACATAATACATTTCACAGTAATTATAATAAAAACGTAGCTCAAGTATTTATGCAACTTGATTTGAAGCGTGTGTGTGTGAGGGGGGCAGAAACGTGTGTGTGTGTGTGTGTGTGTGTGTGTGTGTGTGTGTGTGTGTGTGTGTGTGTGTGTGTGTGTGTGTGTGTGTGTGTGTGTGTGTGTGTGTGTGTGTGTATATAGTGACCAGGGCCCTTTCTCATTTCACTAATTCCCCTCCTCGACTCCCCTCCTCGACTCCTATCCTCGTGTCTTAGTCCCGCCCACAGGAGATGCGAGCGGAGGAGTCGAGGAGGGGAACCGAGGAGAGAGGAGGGGAGGCAGCAGGCGTCTGAGCGGTCATTTTAAAGAGACGTGCATTAATGATGACAGGAGGCACAGCAGCTCTCTGTCTGATGGACAGATGTGTTCATGACGACTTATATATTTACTT
>NW_011346986.1:77742-78380 GCF_000735185.1 Notothenia coriiceps | reverse complement strand
GCGGTCATTTTAAAGAGACGTGCATTAATGATGACAGGAGGCACAGCAGCTCTCTGTCTGATGGACAGATGTGTTCATGACGACTTGAATTAATTGACAGTGCGGTATAATGAGACAATAACAGGCTACAGATGCGGACATATATACACAGACACGTATATGTTTATATATATATTTAATTAAATATATACAATTTCAGAATCAAACAAGTATGAGAGCACTCTCATAATAACGTAACACTATCAGAGACTGGATATATCCCCCCCCCCCTCTCTGGTCGCTACAAGGAGGAAAATAAATTACAGGCCAAATGTTTTATTTACAACTATTAAAAGTAAGCATAGAACACCAAAACAACTGAGACCTGTCTGTCTGTCTGTCTGTCTGTCTGTCTGTCTGTCTGTCTGTCTGTCTGTCTGTCTGTCTGTCTGTCTGTCTGTCTGTCTGTCTGTCTGTCTGTCTGTCTGTCTGTCTGTCTGTCTGTCTGTCGTCGTCGCCGCCGCCGCCCACCACACACACACACACACACACACACACACACACACACACACACACACACACACACACACACCTAAACACTGTACCACGTACGTACGTGACTTAACGTTACGTAATAAGTAGTAGTCGTACTAACGTAA
>NW_011346986.1:20150-77697 GCF_000735185.1 Notothenia coriiceps | reverse complement strand
TTACGTTAGTACGACTACTACTTATTACGTAACGTTAAGTCACGTACGTACGTGGTACAGTGTTTAGGTGTGTGTGTGTGTGTGTGTGTGTGTGTGTGTGTGTGTGTGTGTGTGTGTGTGTGTGTGTGGTGGGCGGCGGCGGCGACGACGACAGACAGACAGACAGACAGACAGACAGACAGACAGACAGACAGACAGACAGACAGACAGACAGACAGACAGACAGACAGACAGACAGACAGACAGACAGACAGACAGACAGACAGACAGACAGGTCTCAGTTGTTTTGGTGTTCTATGCTTACTTTTAATAGTTGTAAATAAAACATTTGGCCTGTAATTTATTTTCCTCCTTGTAGCGACCAGAGAGGGGGGGGGGGATATATCCAGTCTCTGATAGTGTTACGTTATTATGAGAGTGCTCTCATACTTGTTTGATTCTGAAATTGTATATATTTAATTAAATATATATATAAACATATACGTGTCTGTGTATATATGTCCGCATCTGTAGCCTGTTATTGTCTCATTATACCGCACTGTCAATTAATTCAAGTCGTCATGAACACATCTGTCCATCAGACAGAGAGCTGCTGTGCCTCCTGTCATCATTAATGCACGTCTCTTTAAAATGACCGCTGAATGAATTAAAGTAAATATATAAGTCGTCATGAACACATCTGTCCATCAGACAGAGAGCTGCTGTGCCTCCTGTCATCATTAATGCACGTCTCTTTAAAATGACCGCTCAGACGCCTGCTGCCTCCCCTCCTCTCTCCTCGGTTCCCCTCCTCGACTCCTCCGCTCGCATCTCCTGTGGGCGGGACTAAGACACGAGGATAGGAGTCGAGGAGGGGAGTCGAGGAGGGGAATTAGTGAAATGAGAAAGGGCCCTGGTCACTATATACACACACACACACACACACACACACACACACACACACACACACACACACACACACACACACACACACACACCACACACACACCAACCCCCCCCACACGCCACACACCACACACACCCACCCACACACACACACCACACACACACACCCACACACACACCCACACACTAGAACAACTGCGTACCCACACGCACCGACACACCTGTACAACACACCACACCTCACACTGCTACCACTCCTAAAAAGCACTCATCCGAACTACCAGCCGTTTGGTGTATTTAAATTTATGTACGCACTAAATGGTTTTAGACAATACTGACTCTTTGCTTGTAGATATCTACTAAACTAAAGCGCATACAATAAGGCGAGAGTAATGGTAGCCTGTTATACTGAGTGATATATACACACTGCTCTGCTTTTCTTTACGGACCTCACGCTGGTTCTCCTGTAAACAATTGCATCACGGATGAAAGCAGTTAAATAAAAAAATATCTCAGGGGAGCATGCAGAGCTGCATTGGTTGAAGATCAGTCTGGCCGTGCGTCACGCTCTTTTCTTCTCTCACTGTTGCTGGATAATACATCCGCAGAGGACCTCACATCAGTGTATCCTCGGTTATAGCTCCTCCAGAGAGCCTCCTCGATGCTCGATCCCTTGTTCTCGTCCTCAACAAGTGCATTTAGAGAAATTAGATGTCCTTCACCATGGCCACTGAATCCATTTCCCCGGGCCACTACCCGGCAGGACCGATCCGCGGAATCCCCCTGCCTCCGACGCGCGCGGCCTCAGCTCAACATAGAAAGGCCCAGGGTTCCCCCACTTTCTCGTGACTGCACCACACAGCATCACTTCTTTACTCATTTTGTCCACCATCTCGAGCTATGTTCCCGCATTGAGTGCCGCGCCGCCCGCGCCGCTCGGTTCGCTGGACCCGGCGGTCACCGGCACCGCAACGAGCCCGTGACTCCCGTGTACGTGTGTCCTCATCCGCTCCATAATAAATTAATCACTCTCACCCACTGCTCTGTCAAGTATTCTTGGAGTATGAAAACATCCATACTAATAACTAAAATCATATAATAACCTTCAACCAACATAAGACAAAAAACCAACCAGTGGAGCTTTTCAAACAAACGCCACAGCAAATCAAAACCAAATGGAAAAACTGACAACAACAATTGAAGTGACGCCAATATGAAATCTCGTCCGGAATAGCTGTAATTTAACTTGCTGGCTCGTCTACTCTCACCAGTTTCCTCCTCTCGCGACTGTTTAAACGATGTACGAAAAGAGTCTGAGCATCGCTCGCCCCTCGCGCTCCATGCCAGCCACACGGGAGTTATTCGCTCCAAGCCTACGTTTAAGGGAGCCAACACCGTGCCCGGGGCACTCGTCCGCAGGGCAACGTGCGCTCGCCCGCTCCGGGCATGCGCCCGTCACACTAGGTCCGCAACGCTGCCAACCAAAAGCCGGACCTCGCCTCACTCGCCCTCTCACCTCGCCCCAACCAACATCATAGCACTCTCATTTACACAACTTATCCTCCATCTACACACTCCTCCAACATCGACCATGAGCAATCCACGTTTTGCTTGCTTGCCGCCCGCCCGCGACCAGCGGTGCCGCTCGGCGAGAGAACAGCAATGTGTCCACTGCTGCGATTTTCCTTCTGGCAGAATCGACGCAACACATCAGCCCATTGAACAGCCTATCCATTTGCCAGCCTAACTACACCACCCTGAGGAGCAGAGTTTTACTCTTGTGTTGTAACTTGCATATATATTTTTCCACTTGACGCACACACACGCATGCGTATATCTCCACTGGGGACAGGGGGGACATGTCTCTCCCGCAGCTTTTCGAAATCCGTTTGGTCCTCCGCCACTTTACAAATATGTTTATTATTATCTTTTTAACGCAACCCGTCATCGCCAAGGAAGGATGCACACAGCCTCTGTGAGCGAGCGAGAGAGCTAGGGAGAGAGAGAGAGAGAGAGGCTGGCCGAGAGAGAGAAGAGAGCTAGCGGAGAGCACACTTTTATTCTATTTAATATAATCAAACGACAGAAGTCTTCCAGTGGTGTACTAATAGGACAGTACAAAAACAGTTTTAAAAGGGGAGTGATAGTAAATATGCATAAATAAAAAAAGAATGCTACATTAGCCTAAGAATAAACCGAGTTTAAATGATTTGTTATTTGGTTGTGATAATATTCAAAAGAGATTGGAGTATTGAAAAGTAACAGCTCCCTTTATAATCGAGCTGTTGAGAGCGTATCCATAAATTCATTTTGTACTCAAAGTGCAGCAGATTGGTGCATTTCACTTCAACATTTAAAAAAAAAATCTTTTAGAGGAGGTGAGGACCCCCCTAGAAATGTGGAGATCCCCCTGGAGGATGTGATGGCCCCCCCCCTAGAGGATGTGAGGTCCACCCCCAAATAAAGCAGGTTAAAATTATTAAATTGCATACATTTTCTTTTAGTAAACACTGAAAACGGGTCCCACAGACCCAAACATCACACAAAGGTTAAAGGTAAGCATATAATATATAAATATAAAATATATACACTGCAAAAATAAAAAAAAAGAGGAGTAAAAGTAGCCCCCGACTTGCTTTATTTTTTGAAAGTAGCCCTCATCCTAAAAAAGGTTGGTGACCAAACCATTCAAACCGTCATCATGTGGGATTTGATCATGTGTTATTCATGTAGGTTCAGCATTGGAATTGAAATAGAGAGCAAATGGGGGCTAGAAAAAAAATACCCCCAAAAAAAACAAAGGATCACCAAGGGAATAAAATGGAAAAACATTTGGACAGAAGTATTTTTAAGTGGGCTGAAGTATGCATACATCTGGACAGACCAGTAGGGTCACAACTGGAGAAACATCTGTATATGTATTCTTTCTAAATGTGTAATATGGACTTCCAATGCTCCCAACATTCAATCACAAATCAACTTAAGATGACACACACTTGAAAAAAAGTTCTATACAAAATGCCATTATTTTGCCAACATCTATCATTCCGTAGTAATAATAGATGGAACTATTAAAAACAAGTGTGCAAAAAGGCTTTTGGCAGCTTGGTTTTCATGCCAGGCTAATTCTTATTTTATTTGACGGTATCAGCCAAAAAGATCAGGCAGAAAGGCAAACAGCCCGCATACACCGTGCGCAAAGGCTGAGGCAAAACACACACACGCACAGGGATGACCTGCAGTCAACTGTAGGATCTACAGAAGGACTTTCCTGTCAAGGCTAGCACAATATGGCAAAAATAACAAATTGCGATTTGCTTGGCGATATTAGACGGATTTATCACAAAAAAAGATATATTACATTTATCGTGGTATCGTTTTTCAAGACGATCTGTACCAAACAAGGTTTTTTCATTAAGTCTGTAGAAAACCGTTTGTACGCACATACCTAAAAATGCACTAATTGCAATTTGTTTATTTCACAATCCATTGACATTCGGATGACATTTTGAGTAATTGTGCAGCCCTAGTTAAGTGTGGCAAACAAAACCCAATATGTGTCAGTTTGAAGACCAAATACTTTTTGTTCGATTTTAATCGACAGAAGGGCAACCTCTGCAAGAAATAATTGTCAACAATCTCATTACTGTGGGTGTTCTTTTTCTGGAAGCAGGATGCCACACAGTTTATCGCCTTGTTGCTTTCAGAATAAATGAGTGAAAGATTGGGATTGAGCCCTCATCAGACACAGACCTGGCTCACAAACAGCCGGCGACTACACAACCAGTTAGCCTCAGATAGAGAGGCTGATAGGGCGCTGATTTACAGTGTGCCGCCATGATTTGGTTTCAAAGTTTGTTGATGTTGGGACGCTCTGTGTTTGTGTGTACGTGTCTTGTGTGTGTGTTGGTTTATCGCTTGAGTGATCCAGGAGTAAGATTAAGGAGTTTGTGTGAGATCAAAGGCAGTGGGAGAGGGGGGGGGGGGATTTGAAGAGTAAAAGTCTGTCAAACTAGCGAAAAGCTCTATGTGAGTTTCCGTTTACTCTCTGACCGACAAATACAAAGTGTTAATCGAATACACAGTGTGATTTATTTTAAATAAACAAATTGAGTGCAATAGCTTTTCAGATTTCAAACGGATTCAGTAAGAGGGTCAAATAACGTCAATATTAATAGGCTTTAGGTGCTGATGTTGATTTTTGGACAATTTGATGTGACGAAGGTTTCTTTTCATTTCCGATGACGATATGTAGAGAGCAGAGAGGTAGATCAATAATGCCAAAATATTGTTTATTAGTTTGTTTCTTTGCATTTGATAAAAGGCAAACATAAAGAAATACCAACGAATGAGTCACAAAGTTGCTGAACTTATGAGCATTTCTTTCACACTATTATGGTATACACTGTCTTTGTTTTCTTAAGAAGATTAGCTCATCATCTGTATTTACTTATTTTAGGAAAAATATGCAAATAAACCTCCTCTGAAAAAAGTGAATTATCCTCCAAAAATAGCTTGAATTTTAGTGCAAATAGCAGCATATTTATTTTCTCTACGAAACAACAAACATCTTTAATAGATTTTCCGCCTCTGGGATATTACGTTCTTGAGAGTGGGAGACATGTGGTCACAGTGACCTGGAGCTTTGACCTCCAAAATGGAAACAATTTAACATTGGGTTCAAGTGCATTCCTTTTACACAAAAATTGCAAATGTTCATAAAATCCCATGGAAGGAAACACTTACAGATTTCCTAGGTACGCCTTTCTCCATGCCGTTGCTATCTCCCTCTGCTGCCGCCCCTAAACTGTGGAACGACCTGCCCTGGCTAATGAGACAGGCTCCCACACTGTCTGTTTTTAAATCCAGTCTTAAAACCCACCTTTTCTCCATAGCATTCGTAAACAAGTAGATTCTTGCTTTTATTTGCTTTCAGTGTTTTTACTATATGGTTGTTTTTAGGTTGTTATTTTGTAATTGTTACGTTTAATCTGGTTTGTTTTGTGTTCATATCTTTTATGTGATTTTATACTTATGTTTATGTTTTGTGAGCTGAGGTGTGTGATTTTATATTTGATGTATCTCTCTGTTCAGCACTTTGATCTGGAGGTTTTAAAGTGCTATATAAATAAAGTTGGATTGGATTGTAGTGTTAGGCTTTCTACGGCATTATCCTAATATTGACCTGGGGAAAACCATCTAATTAAAAATCGGTCAATATGGTCATCAAATATGCTTCTCAAACACAAGACACAGAGATACGTTTCCTCTCCCGTTTTATAATGAGGCGTATGATTAGATACTATCATTTGTTGGTATGGTAGCTTCATTTGCCAAAGGATAATTGGTCCTTTAAAGGTGACCTATCATGCAAAATGCACTTTTGTACGTCTTTTATACATGAATATGTGTCCCCGGTGTTCCAGGGAACTCACCAAGTGTCAGAAAACACAACCCTCTCTCTTTTCCTCCATACCCAAATCTCTTAAAAAGGGGCTGCAACCGATCTGATACAGACTGATCCAGATTTGAACACTTCTATGACGTCACAGAAGTGGCGCTACGGCTATTGGGCCAGCTCCACCAATCAGGAGGAGACAGCCACGGACATTGCCGTTCGAAAGCGCTGGAGACGATGTAGTACATATGCCAGGCCTCTAGATGGTGCTGTTCTCACAGAATCAGCCCATGCAAAGACAGTGTTAAATTGAGAGAAATTAGGAATGGCTAAAATGCATGATCTGTTTGGTATTTTGAAAAATAAAAAGTATAAATATGCCTTATATAGGTATGGTCCTACACTATATTATTCAAATATAGCATGATAGGTCCACTTTAAGTTGAGTTAAACATGTGGCATCCGCATCCAAAGTTGCAGGGAGAAAATACTGCTTGTATTCTACCACCATTAAGAAGTCTGTATATAAAAACAATGAAAAGTAGTATAACATATTTGCAATGGGTCTTGACTGACATCTACTAACAACTTCAATGTAATGTGTTTGACAATACATTTTGCCAAACTAAACAAATACTGAGGATTGTTTGTCATATCCATCAATCTAAGAGGATAGAGTTTCAGATCTATCTTTTTTTATTTTAAGCACCGCGCTGTGTTTTTGAAATGCATTGATTTCATCACTGCTTGACTCATTGCAACACCTTAACACCGCAAATACATCTCTCTTCAAAAGAACATACAGTTCAGCAAAAATAATATAACAAACTGCCATCCGCAGACAATTCCATATTTAGCAAACTCTGATCTACCAAAGTGAATGTGGTAGCTCAGAACCATTTGTAATAGTAAGTTCGATTTGTTTAGGCAATGCATTGTCTTTAAATGGAATATATCATTATGCAGTGACATGTCTTTAGGACTCACTTCATGAGAAAATAGAAAAAAGTACTTCATTCATACGGTGGATGATCCCTGAACAACAACAAGCACTACGGTCTCAGCTTGTTGGCTTCTTGCATACTTTTTTTATTTGTAGCGTTTTGTATTTTTGTTTCGTCCAGTTGGTGAATGTTTCCTAAATGTGTTGTCAAGTTGTCTCAATGCATGTGTTAACTTTTGGAATATTTGTGTTTTTATATTTGCATAGTTTTTTAAACTGCAGCATGTTTTTCCTATTGGTATTGTTTTGGCCCGTTGTAGCGCGTTAGCACCTGTCGGCTAACGTACATTTAGCCTCTAAACTAGTCCAAACATTTCCAAGAACATCTAACAACTAAGAATTTCAAATGTAATGAACCAAAACGACACTTTTCTTATCAATGATCTGCCTAATGCAAACATTTTCCGTCAAATAAGAATGATATGAAACAGATCTATACATCATACATGTGTTTTAATTTGCATTCACATTGTACCTTCATATTTAATCACATTTCACTCATCAAATAAATGAATAATAAAACGACTGATCTTTGTTCGTCTACTCCACACAGATTATTATCTTTTTAACTTCCTCCTGCCTCTGTTAAAAGTGAACATTCGGAGACTTTAAGCTACAGTGTGAACATGCACTTAACAACATCTAAGAAACATTGCTAGTGTAGTCTTGGCTTCAATCTCATGTCATCTATCACCTGCCTGCCAAATCAGATATGTTCACCATGCTCGATAACACCAGTTTATTCTCCTTTAGGACTGTTAACACTCCATGAAGACAACAAACACTGCAGAAAAAAAAGGGAGGCAGGGCTGGGTAGCAGACAGAGAGTAAGACAGACAGCTAATTCAATAATAAAGACGTCTAAAGGGAGTCACAGGAGGGGAGGTAAACAGTGAACAAAGGGAGAAAAAACTTAAAGGAAGAAGAGATGGAAAATACAGAAGATGTGTGTTAAAGGTAGAAGCAGGTTCATACTTATCTTTCAAAGACATTCCAACAGAACTATGTCATCACACACACACACACACACACACACACACACACACACACACACACACACACACACACACACACACACACACACACACACACACACACACACACACACACACGTTTTTGCTTCCCCTGAGACCTTTCGCTACATCATAACCGCATAATTTAAACAGACAAGTCAATCTATTATGTATTAGTCCGGTAAAAATAGCCGCCGTGTCGCAGCGGAAATGCAAACACGACCAGGTCCACTGACACACTCCGGCGTCTACTGAACTACATCGCACACTCTCACGCATTTATTAGATGGTGCTTTTACCCAAAGTGATGAGCGGTGACATTTTCAAACAAAGGGTTGCCTTTAAAAACTAGACCACCCACCGTTACGTTGTGTGCATTAAGCGGAAACTCTAGTGCAGAGGGAATTAAAACAAGTAGTGTTTTTCAGTTTGTGCCAGCCATCTCTCCCTTCTACTTTAGAGTCTTTCTTTTAGTTTTGGCACTCAGTCAGCACAATTGGACAGAGAAGGAAATTATTCAAGACATTTAATAAAGCATACTAAATAGTTTTCAAAATAAATGAACCAGTTAAAAAGTCCTAAGATATCACAGACTCACAATCGAAGAATCCATATTTAGAAAATGTCTCCCGCTGAAGTCTATTGTGGAGATTTCAAGTTGACACATCTCATAGTTAAAAAAAACACTTTTATCTGCAAAGGAAACATGTATCACTTCATTTTCCTACCCATGCAAATCATAATCCAGATACATTATGAATATGGTCTGCCTTCATATTCAAAACGGATTCTTCCCTGCAGTGGAGGCAAAGGCTTTATCATTCAAATGACTTAAATCATGGAAACTGCTTGCACAGAAGAGCAGTGTAATTTTAGATGACTATACACACTGACACACATACATTATTCACACCAGGAAATGTCCCTTTTCAACCACTAGAGCCATAATTGGGGCACACTCTCTTCCACAGTGACAGAAGTATCCACACGGTGTTTAGTTTAGCGGTACTGTCGGCCTTATGGCTCAAAGCCAGCACTGCTAATGTCTTGAGGGTCTGGACAGACGTGATTCATCCTGTCCAAACCTGGCAACAGCTGCCTACGAGTCACACTTCAGGGCTTACTGCTTGCTGTTTCTAACACATTGTGTCCTTAGTATGAAAGTGTACTAATAAGTGGAGATATGCACTTCACAAAATACACAAATTCGAAAGAGATATGACGATTTAACCATTTGTTTCACAACTTAATTTAGGGCTGAGCAATAGAAGACATGACAGAGTAGGTTTGACTATTGGTGCTTTCACAATTATTAACACAATGAGAATTTTGCTAAATAACCCCAGATATTGTGGATATCATACCTAAGCAAGTAAAAAGAAAAACTCTATCTAAGAGGATTTCTAGCCTCATTATACAATAGTGATATAATGTCACTATTTTGTCAAGCGCTAACTAAATGTGGACAGAAGAGTTCTATTTTACGCTTGCTTTCACTCCATGCACCTGAACATTAAACCCCACGGCGATGGTAAAAATGAGTCTGTATTAAGGAACCTTTTAAATAACTAGATGGCGGTGGGTCTATGTGCTCAGCTGAAGAACTGCTCTAATTTCATGTCGGACATCTGGTTCACAAACAGAACATTTTCAGGTTGAGCGGTGACGGTAAATATGAACACCTGCATGGTGGGAGTCAACACTCAGAAGCCAAGATGCTGGTCGATGTTTGCCACAGCAGCTTGTAAATCAATCCACAGTATTCTACACGCTGGTTTGGCAGGTAACCACTCGTGATCTGGAGCTAGAGTTTCATACCAAAGCAATCAGTAGAGTGTTTTCCCAGAACAGACTAATATTCTGCCAAGCTCTAATAATCTCCCCAGTTAGCTGTATTTTCACAGTCAACACTGCACTGCATAGAGTAGCTACAGAATATATGGCTAAGCTAAGAGGTGTTGTTTACACTGGCAATATTGCAGCAATATGTCAAAAGTGCCGTCCTCTGAGACCAGATAAAAATGTTATATTTTCTTGGAGTTGAAGCCGGTTTAGGTCCAGAGGATCAGAATCACGTTTGCATGAGAAAAAAGTTTATTCTCTAACGTATCTTTCCTGGAGAGATCACAGTATGCATTCTCTTAAGCAGAAAAGCTGAGCTTTATTTCAACTGTAATTCACCCCAACAAGTGATAAGCTTAGTACCAACATCAAACAGTCCTCTGGCATTGTAAAAGTACACAAGTGCTTTATAGCACAAATGACACAGTGGTATCCCTAATCATCTCTCCTTAACTCACATTAAACTGTGTTTAATGTAGAAGTGGGTCAAATATTTATATTATATCCATATTGTGACATGAGACTGGATATTGTCTTAGATTTTAGAGATTGAACTATGTTGTAAGTTTTGTCAAATCACATTTAATTTGGCCATAATCTTAAATACAGCCCAACACTATTTTAATGTATTTTTTCATTTTAAATGTAAGCTAATACCAACCTTGAGGGTGGTGTGAAAGGCCAACTTCTATACATCGTCATAGGTATACACTAAGATGTGTGCAAGAGATAATATCAACATTGAATGAAACATAATGTACTTTTTCTAGGAAGTTTACCTAGACTACTAATACTAAAGTAAACAATGGCTATTAGCGGGCACGTTAAATGAAACACTACCTCCTTTGGCTCATCCTGTTTAATATTGGATCCATTACGTAAGCGCAGTCTGAAACGTTACCCTCCTGCAGCTTCTTTGCTTGCCGTTGCAGAGATGGCACCTCAAGTTAAATACACAAATCAAATGTAAAACAAGGCAACATAAACACAACTTCAACCACAATGAAAGAGTCTCTATCTGGGATAATCATTAACAGGTATGATGATTTCATTTGGCCCTAAACTGTAGTACCAAAGACAACATTACTTCAGCAGAGAGGTTGTACATTTTTTGTTATATCTTGAAGATACATCCAATGTTCTGTTTTCTGTTTGGTATCACGCATGCAATAAAGCTTGATCATGCTCTGGAACAGTTTTCTCTTCAATATGAATCTGAAATAGCTGTTTCTAAGGCTGTCATTCTGTGTATTTTACAAATGAAACGTCCTACTAATCCATTTTTATGTAACTTTCATGAATTTCTTGGTTATCAAATGTCCTTCAACGGTAACATTAAGTGGTTATCCATTGTAATCTCATAGCAGGCCAAATGAGGGTGATTTTAAGATTATTTCCAGAGTGAAACAAAATGGAGCCTGCTGGCAAATCAGTTTTTCGATTTAAAACAGATGCAGCAAACTTGCTTGATGTTTGGCATCAGTCCCCATACATCAAGGAGCAAGTATTAGGTTTCTTTGCAGAGCTGTCATTATATCCAACCATCATTCTCCCATCATAAAGGGAGTCTTTTTTGCAGAATAGGCAAAGTAAGCACTGGCAGAAGTTTCATCTGGGCATGGAGCGTACCTCAAAAGATGGAAAAACCCTTCCTGTCCAGCAACTGTTACACTTTGACCATCACTGTCCTGATTGTTCACATGATCTCAAAAGAAGCCAAAGCACCAAGCCACAACGCCAAGCCGTACTTAAGTGTCTTGACCAATGCGGTTTGGATCTGATTTGAACATCAGATAATCACAGTAGCACAAGAAATGAACAAAGCAGGTTGTGAATAAAAAGCTGTTTCTCGCAGAATAACTCGTGGTAAGTACGAGTGGGGATAGATTGCATGAACGGCAGCGCAGAGCAGAAGAAATACCCCGATCGTGGCCCCTCGGAGTTGGTTTAATATCAAGTGCTGGCTCTCTGTGTCTCACGCACACACAAGCGCACACCAAGAACAGTGCAGCCTCAGACCTGGCAAGCGCCATTCGAGTTCTTGGAGCAGCTTTCTCTCTAATTTAAAGTTGATTGCCGTGGGCCCTCTGTGTGTGACTAGTGAAATATGAGTGTGGCGAAAGAGAGTACCAAGGCTTGGACTGAGTTTAGCTCTGTGTGCATGTGATTAAGGGGCTGGTGAACGCACACAAGTAGTGGATCCAATGAATGTATGTCTATGCAGGCGTGTATATGTGCTTGCGTGAGTCCGTGTGAAGGTCTAAGTGGAGCCTGTGCATATTTGTGTGTATGTGGTTTTTGGCCGGAGCTAGTGCAGAGATCTGAGTGCCAGGGAGAGCTGTCTGCAGGGAATCAAGCGGAGCCCAAGGCCAGCTGAATAACAGTGCCTTTCTCTAACTAGAATGAGGTGTTCCGAGGTGACTTTGACTCAATAGAGACATACTTCAAAATGAGCTGAAGTAAAGATGGAGTTAATAGGTGTAGGTCTGTAGTCTTAAACTGCAAAAAGGGGTAAGTTCAACGTGGAACAGATGTGGGGATTTGAATGCAACATTGGTGTGGAGGTGAATCACATCCCTGTGTCGGATAGGCAGCGCTGGGAGAAGTACTCAGATTTTTTACTTCAAATAAAGTAGAAATAATACAGTCTGAAAATACTTCGTTACAAGTAAACGTCCTACATTCAAAATGGTACTTAAGTACAAAAGTCTCATCGTCTAAATGTACTTAATGTATCAAAAGTATAAATACTATTTCAGCAGAAAGACACTTATCACAGTATGTAACATTATAGAATATTATTCTCTTTTTATCACTAACAAATACAAGAAAAAGCATTTTAATGTTTTAGTTTGTCAACCACTTTTACATACTTAAAATACAGGTTAATAGTTACTATAGGTGCTGCAAAAAGTATGATATTCCCTTCTTTAATGTAGCGGATTTGAAGTATAAAGTAGCAATAAATGTTAATACTTATGTAAAGCACAAGTACGTCAAAATAGTTAGTAAAGTATTTGATTAAAGTACTTAGGTAAAATACTTTCACAGTTATATTAGACCACTGCTGATTGATTATTTCTCCCTGAGCATTGAAATGATTGATTTTATAATCATTTGAAAGACATTTTAACGACTCCCACTCTTAACTGGAGCTACAGGTAAATTCAATGCGTTCTTCATAATAATGTTTTGAGTCAAAAGTTGGCTCGTTTTACTTTAAGTGCTAATCCAAGAACTGAAGTATGAGCCTTCCCCTTGGCTACACTACAGTTAAAATGACTACATAAAGCCACACTAAATGCATTGCATATGCTGCCTTCAAGCCTTTAAGGATGTTCCTTTTATTACATAGCATATTTTATATTCAATCTTTCTTACATCTTCACAGGCTTCAGAAGGCGTCATAATGTGTAATGTGTCAGCCATGTTCAGATTAAGATATTAAACTATTTTTCGGAAATCTGAGCACCTTGGATTTCCCTTTCTTTTTTGGATATCCCTGTGGTGCCAAAGTCCAAAGAGCACATTTGTTTGCCCAGCTCATAACAATCCTTTTACAGGTTTTTTTGGTCACAGTGTTTAAAAAGCAAAAATACACTCCAAGTTTCCTTTTATAGAGACAGAAGACTTGGGAATCCATGGTTAGGCCAGCTTCCCAAAGGCAAACCGTAAGGTGACTGGTCTCTTGTTTTTCTTACTCTCTGTAAATGTTCCTTCACACTGGTAAAGTGGTCAGGAGAGTGGGAGAGCTGGTGTTCTGCTGCTAAACGCCAGTTTTTCTTTCAAATTAGCTAAGGGAAATTTTCTGAATGGAGATACAAATATAGAAGTAGACAGCGAACTGTGGACCACTGAAAACATGGGACAGATTAACATTGCAAGACTGACTAAAGCACTTCTGTCTCTGTTTAACTGCCATATGGGAGTGTTGGGAGTAAATGAGCTCCAAGTGGTCAACAGACAGCCAACAAACAACAGACTATAAGTGTGAACTCTTCCCTTTAATCTCTCAAACAACAAACGGAGACAAACCACTTGCCTGCACACAGATTTTTGTGGTCCAATCACAGTCAAACAGCATAATGTGATCGGGACAACTTCACCCAAAAAGAAGGCAACACTGACACCTGACCGACAATCCTGTGCACTAAAAAAACACCTTAAGCAACTTCTGAACTTATTCCGACATACTTAAATCCTAATTAATCCAGAAATCCCCTCTGTTTTCAACATTTAAAGTAGCAGAGCGGAACAGCCACACAATCCTGAAAATGTTATTTTGGGTGCATACTCAAAAGACAGAGGAAGAATTCATCTTTAATCAAAACTGAGTTACGCTTGAATGGATGCAGCCTGATACCTGCGAACAAAACAAGCTTCACTAAGGCTTTCATACATAGATAAATTCTCATCACAACTTCACTGATAATAACAATAAGACTTTTTTAAAGCTCCTTTCAAGACACCCAAGGTCCTGCTTTACAAATAGAGATAAAACAAACAAGACAACAACTATAAAAGATTTCAATCATTCAAATGACTCAAAATGAAATGTTTCAATGCATAAGAATCTCATTGTGTGCCTCTTCAACTACATTTGCTGCAACATGTTTTTCTGTATCCCCTTGAACACACAGACTTGATAAAAACAAGTGTACACTGACAGGAACAACACGCATTTCGGGGAAAGGTTCAAATCCTGCCGCAAAATACACAATGTGCAATATTACATAGTGTTGAAGAGCGTAGAGTTCATATTCAAACCTCCTCCTGAAACCTTAAGGAAAACTTCCACAAATGAGCATTTCGTATGTCAATCAATCCATTGCCTTGAATTCTAAAAGAAAGATGTGTTTTTCTCTCATGCCTCCAAGAAGAACAAACAATCAGAAAACAGAGAAAGTCTTGATCTGGGCCGCTTTAATAACAGCAAGACACTATCCAAAGATGTTTATGACGTTTCATATGTTGCAGTGTAATCCACGTTTAATGTATCCAGTTTATAACCTCCAAAACACATACATTTTCACAAAAAATCTTACGGTTTTAAAAATGTCAGACGTGCATGGACGAGGAGTGTGAGACTCTTTCAGTGAATTGTTTTTATAAGTTCAGTTTAACAAATCATGCATGCACTGCTCTTATAAAACGCAGCCACCACATTATTCAATGAATCACAAATTGTCCGTTGTTTTATGGTTATCGCTCCAGCGTGCGAGAAACACAAAGTTGACATCAAGAAGTCAAGGTTAACATGACTTCTTGATGTAAAACATATTTTACAAGAGTAATATTCTTTTCACCTTGACTTTCTTGCTGGCTTTACACTTGACAAGGGTTGCATCTTCCTTTACATCATGAACTTTGACGCTTAAAATCGGGTAACACTTGAGAAAGACAAATACATTGGGGTAAATTGGATTGTAATTGGATGCAGGCTAGTCCTTCTGCCTTTCTCTACCTTCCCTCTCCTGAAACACCCCCAGGCTTCATCTTTCTGCTTGGTCTGTTTGCATTCCTGTTGAGCTCTATTTAAAGGCTTCATCCCTCCACTGGCTGGAGGAATGCACATCTGTAGAGAAACCCCGTCCCACTGTCTCTGTCTCTCTTTCTCTGGATGTGTGTCTGTGCAGTATTATGTTTCTAACTGCGGACTCGCAGCATTAACCTTTACTGCTGCCCCGGAACCATAATTGTGTATATAAATATACAAAAGGTAAGAGCCGGAAGAAGACTAATGTTGTTTATCACATCAACAAGTGCTTTTTGGTGACTCATTATGTTGTAGCTGTGTCCTTACACTGCAGAGTGTTTTCCAGGGCTGTGTAGAAGAAAACAAGTCCAGAAAAAGCCACAGCAACAACAGTGCTGTGATGTATTAAGATGTATATTAAAGAAATAAACAGTGTTGCATGTATTTAAAAAATACAGCTCAGAAACCACACTTGCCAACAATTAACACAAAGGATATAAGTCTATCAAATTCAAGATGTTTTTACAAATCCATTAGTTCGGAAAAAAAGAATATATATATTTTTTTTTCTTTAAAAATCAAAATTCCTGAAATACTAAATGTGCTTTATGGTGCAATTATCAACCTATAACGTTCAATAAGAATACATTTGGACCAAAAACACAGCTGTTGTAATCAACAAGTAAGAAAAACAACCCCAGTTTAGCTCATAATTATCAAACAATAAAATACATACATTATAGAATATTGCCATTAAGTCATGTGTGAGACATTACTATAAACCATATAAAAACATGTAATGTCACAAGTGTTTTTGGTGCCAAAGAAGCTAAAGTGGGAGCAACATGTAAGCTAGCAGCCTGACACATCCCCATCGAATAACATTGGAGTAAACTTCCCTCTGTTCCCTCCTGTCCCGGGTGAGTGAGGCGGATAAACTTTTCGCCCCACACGCGCGCAGCTTCCTAGCCGCTAATTCCCACTACCCCTGTTTTAACAGTTCAAAAACAACAAACTTACCTTGGAAAATCTCCCCGACTCAAACAGGCATTATTATGTTGTCGCCTTCCATAGTTGGGACTTTGTCGAGTTGTTCTTCAGCTCCCCAGGACGGACTACAGAGGGGCACGAGAGCAACAAAGTCGGACAGGCAGCAGGAGGCGGGGAGGAAGGAGGCCAGACATGTCTGCCGCCGCCTGGTTGGAGGAGCCGGCTGTCAATCATCCAGTTTAAGCGGGCGGGTCCTAACTGTAAAGGGATTATAGAGGCTGAGCTGTCAGCACTGTTCCCAGGTCTGAGGTCTGAGGAATGTGGCAGAGAAAAACAGATGGAGGCCTCCCGCAGCATCAGTTTTCATGGGAATGTTCAGCAAGGTGGTGATGGTTGGTAGAAAACTTCCAAAAATGTACTGAAATATGTATAATTTGAATTAATGCGGTCTTAGTTAATGGTGAATTTAGTGGATATCATGATGATATTACTGTATGCATGCCACTTCACCACTGACTGATTTACATTTTATTTGACTGTTCTTGTTCCATATTATTTTAAATGCCCTCTTATTTATTTAATAATTGTTCTAGTAGTCCAATTCTAAGTAACCTTTTGATTAATGATGATTTGTTTTGACATTAAAATAGGAGACAATGATTTCAAAAAGATAATTGCCAACATTGATGAAAAATGTTATGTATATTTAATATATACTGAATAACGTATATTATAACTTACATTTCAGCCTTTTTCTGGGAAGGACAAGTAGCAATTGGAATACATTATGAGTATAATGTGTTGCCAATGTGCACAAAAACACACTATAATCCACATTTGCTGTTTTCCTCGACCACCTCATTTCAACCAAATATATTTTAGTGGGCTTTAAATAGCTCTTTTTGAAAAAATAAGCTAGTCCATTTGCTATATTTATATATATATATGTATTGTTAATTCTACTTTATGAGACAGGACCCTGATTTATTTATGTATTTGTTATGTAGCTTACCTGTTATGTGATGAGTACAGGAACACATTAAACACATTAATGGTTCCAGTGATTTATGCTTTCGCAGACAATAAATTGCATGGCAGGAGCATCTCATTATCCAAAGCACTGACCTTTTATCCTCCTACTTGAATGTGCTGGGAAAAACACATCTGTCAATGTAACAGTCAGATGCAGCAATACAGCCTCGCAGCTATCTGATGCAAAATCAACACACAAAGGCGTTTGGGCGTCACAAAGGTAGGGTTCTATTGTAGTTGTGCCATATTGGTTTGCATTGTACAGGAGTGCCTTTTGAATTGTTAAACCATTTTACAGCACTATTCATGCATCAAAATAGCACCTTTTTATACATATTTACAGTATTTTACATAATTGTTATAGGTTCAATAACTTGCCTTCGAAGCAATCATACGTTAGAGTGACAATTTGATATGATAAAAATGAAAATGATTTGTTCTAATTATAAAACTGTACATGTATATATAACTATAAAAATATGTTAACACATTACAAAAGGGCAATAATTAACACATTAACAAACTGCTGCTTTGGTTGTCAGAATTTTACCATAATGGATTAGAAAATTCTCAATTATTAAATCACAGTGCTGATTTGACAGTTTGATCCCCTATAGCGGCATAGATACAAGTTTTGACCATATAAATAAATGCTGTTAAGCCATATAATTAACATGAAAGCGCCATAGAGGCTGTTTACTCCATTTTAGGCAAATTATTTGTGTCAATTGTACCTTTGACCTAGATAGACTGGACTAAAACAATAATAAAAAAATAAAAAAGTGGCTGTTGTTGTCCACCCAACTCGTGTGACAAGCAACACTGACGTCATTATTTTGTCAAAAGGGGGATTTCTATTTTGAGCCAATCCAGCAGCCCCCCTTACTGCTGCTGACCTGAACGTGTCATTAGGAACAGCAAATCCCAACCAACCAGAGAATTTAGTGACACCCCATTTACATATGTGTACATTCTCTTAAAAAAGTGATTTATTTTTATTTTGGTTATGTCAGGTTAGCATTAATTAAGATCTTATTTAATTTTTGAGGCTGCAGTTTGTGGTTTTGTTGGACTGAACTACATCTGCTCCTTTTTTTTATGACTGCCCGTCCACCTTCCTCTCTCTAACTGTATTTGTTTTTTCTGGCTGTGAAATGCACTCATTTAGCCTCCTCTACCACCTGTTGCATTATGGTGTTGCTTCCCTCTGCTGGGAATACTTACTCATTACAGGAGTCAAAAGTAAAATAAAATAATCTTATTTGCAGTTATCTAATGTGATTGATTGTGTGCTGTTGCAGGCATATTTGAGTGTATAGTATAGTATGTTTATATGCTGTTTAGAACGTTTTAACTAATTGAAACATTATTTTAATTGGTGTTTTGCAGCACTATGCTAATGAACAAGAAGCCCTCATTATTAAAGTACAACTTTCTCCCATGGATAAAGTAATGGAAGTGAACCTATTCACAGTGTTTAAAGCCTGAACCTGAAACACAGATTGTGTTCCCCGATTAAGTGTTTCATAAAAATCTGTTGACAGGTTTTTGATTCTGCCAAATTGCAGACAAACGACATATTCATGCAACTAACAATACACAAAGTCAAGACTCGAATCTGAGAGCTGAAAGAGTGGAACGTTTCATGAGAATTAAAGAAACAAAATATGTACAGTGACATTTACTTATAAAAGTGAGTAGGCCTATACCTTCCCCTCAAATAGCCCACACAAAATCACAGTGTATATTGACATACATAAGGTTGTTGGAATAAAATGTATTATTCCGCTACCTATTTTAAACTGTATTCATCATAGTAATTTGACTGTTAAGCATTGATCATAGTTACAGACCCACACAGGATTTTCACAAAACTCCTACTCGGCTTTTTGCCTCTTTTAGCTCATTGTTTTGGCTCGTTTCAGGTTCACCTCTCTCATTAGCAGCAGGAAGCTGTTTTCAGCTAATAGCTCCAATAAACATGATGTACAATGCTGGCACCAAACAGCATAGACAAAGTAAACCCAGATAGCTATACGTATTTCTTTCCATTTGTCATAAATGTTGTTGCCTTTTTATGACTTTTTTTTATTAGATAGCGTCAGAAGGTGATAAAATGTGGCTTAGATTGTGACCTTTCTATCAACAGCAATCTGTATGATAAATTCTGAAAATGTCTGCTCAAACACTTTTAATTTGTGTTGGCAATGGACCAGTGATTTGAGGTTAAAGGTGTGAAGTGGATTTCTTCTATGGTGGCTGACAGGCCAAAACAACGATACAAATATAAAACATAAATATGCCAAAACACATGCAAATGAATAACATCCCTGAATGTCAACCAGCCCTCCCGTCAACAAAAAGTCAACATATTGTAACTTCCGTATGAAAAGTCAACGGTGAATGCAACTGAATTTGCGTAACATACTTGATTTACGTATGTGCTTCCCTATGTAACTTAATTTATGAAATAAACGTTCCCTTATTCAACCCAAATCTTGCTCTTTTCAAATCAAGGGATGATGTCGCCAAGTACCTTTATTTTTCAATGTCAACCAAATGTTTAAAATGGAGTCAAATAAACTTCATATAGCATGCAGTTTGGTTGTATTGGATTGTAAGCCACATCTATAAATGATGACCCCTAGTCCTAGTGGATTAATTCCACTACGTTCTTGCTGACGTGAGTGCATTTTATTGCTGCTAACCGAACAGATAACCCCTCACATGATAACAAATGTTCTGGACAGGAAGTTAATGTTTCTAGAAGGATGTGTAATGTGGTTCTGCTGTGTGCCACAGTTTGCACTGTCTGTGACTCACCGCCTGCCAACAGGAGAAACCCACTGCACCAGAGTGCCCTGTTCACTCTTGTAAAGCAACTGAAACAATTGACATGCGCAGATTCACATATGACACTTTCAGGCTTCAAATCCACATAGCACACAAGAATGCAAACAGAGAAACACAATGGCACACAGCTGACACCTATTCACTGTGCCCAGTCTCACACATTCCCAAGCCGCTGATGGTTGTTAAATCCCTGCATGACGTCATTGCCAGGCAGATGGTGGGTGTGGTCTTCACCGGCTTGTTAAACATACCACAGCTTAAATGCTGAACAGCCGCTGCGATTCCCTGACGACAACACTCCCTATTTCCCTCAGTCTGGCTCACTGTTTCTCCAGCATTCACTTGGTAAAGTACTATTTTTTTGTGTGCTTTCATGTTGTTTCTCTCTTTGCAGCAGTTGTAATCTCTTCTTCTGGCTCAATTGAAAATTCAATAATAATATCTAATATCTCTTTCCTTTTCTTTTTTTCTTTGTTACTGTTTTTTCTGTGGACTTAAACACTGTAGGATATCTGCGAGTATCCTGCTCACCTGAAACCTTTTTGAGGAACTTCCACCAGTTTTCCTTTGTGAGGAGCTCAGCACACTTGGTGGTGTTTTTATTTTTTAAAGTAAAGATGTCCTTCCCGTTGGCTGTGTTCATATGTCTGTCAACTCTCCAGATGTGTCTGGGAGATGTGGCTGTGGGGGAAGCCATCACAACAAGTAAGTACTGATATGTACAGTATATGAAATATGGGGATCGTCAAAAGTTAGATGAGAAATATGATAACACAGAGAATAAACTGACTTAGTCTGAATATGTTATGTATACATATCTGAGTTATCTGTTATATATCTGATCAGGCTTTGTGGCTTGATATTTGTTTTAAAAGTTGTTCAAATTGAATGTTTACATATATCAGGAAGCAGACTCATTACAAACCTACCATTAGTAATATGTAGTGAATTGAAGGAGGCAGTCTATGACTTCCCAATAACACTGTCCTGATATCATTACGTAGATGGGTCTTGGATTAATAACTTTGATTATACATAGAGTTTAAGCCTAGTCGAATCAAGTAGAGCAAGTGTGATAAAGTGTCTTTGCGATTATATTATATAACATAGTGTAATACTTGTTGTGATTATGCGATTCTATTATATAACACAGTGTAATGCTTGTTGTGATTATGTAAAGATATGCAGCAGGGAAAACCTTTGTTCTGTTTTTGTATAAGAAAATAGGAACATAACAGAGCCTGTAAGACACAACGGATAGCTTAAAGTCATGACCAACAATCTATAAAACCAGCCAAACTAAATATATGTAGACTCCAGCTATTGTGCTTTTACTGCCTCAATGCAATGATACAAATAACCACATTTACAGAGAAATGAGGAAATAAATAGAGCTATAATACACTATTTAAATAGTTGACAGAAAATAAAGGCAAAATAAATAATATGGGCAACAACAATTCAAGGTAATGGCAAGGAAGTGAGCTATTTTATTCCGATCAGCTGGTATGATGCCATCTGAGACAAACAAGAATGGCACGAGTACATGTTGTACTGGAAAAACAACTAGCATTCATCCACTCAGACGGTGACTCTCTGGCTGGGTATAGTGAGTCAGAAGCTTTGGTTTAGCCAGCAGTCACAGAACGCCGTCATTGTTCAGATGCTGTTTACATTGGCAGAATGAAGCTTAGTTTGGAGTGAAAAATAATCTATCATGGCCACTAAGGAGATTTTAATCAAATGTGTGGCTGCTGTGAGTAAAAAGGGCTTAGGAGAGCAGAGGAAATTCTGGTTTGTTTAGACTCAATGGGATTAAAATTTAGTATATGTTCATTTATTTTAGATGTATCTATAGATATTTTTGGTTAAAGGTTAAGTATTTAAGAAGCAGCTTCCTGTGCAGTAGCAAATCTTGAGAACTGCATTCTCAATTACATTTTTATGTTGGAAATAATGGTGTCCTTGTAGTATATGGTAAGCAACTGCAATGTTTGTATGGGTCTGTTGCACTCTTGAACACTGGTAACTTTGTTGTCTTGTTGAACTATAATACATAATGAACTTCAGAGCTTAACAGGTTAGGGAATAGGGATGGAACATTCAGCAACTGTTACATGGCTGGTTTTCACTCAATGCTTTGTCACTTCTTAAGATAGGCTTGAAACATAAAACAACATATTTGGATGATGTTACCAATTATTTGCATGAGATCAGCCTGGTGACATCAGCAGGCTAACATGCTCACAATTGCAATGCTAAAACGTTTATATTGAGAAGGTGTGATATCGATCTTGTCTGTATGTAAGTTGTGGACTGACCCAGTGACGTTGACAGCCCTAAGGCTTCATCAGTGTGTGTTTTGTGGCTAAAATCTGATAAAACAAAAACAGAAAAAGCATAATTTTTGATTGTTTGGACCACCCAATGTACAAAAGCTGCAACCATTATCTCAAAATTGCCTTAACCCTAACCCTTGACAAAACCTTCTTTATATTCTTGGCCTGATCGTTGAGGCTCGTTCTGGCAGAATAGTCGAGACAGTTTGGCAGAGTGAGAGAACTGGCTGAATCCTGGGTTTGGTCCACTTAAAGTTTCTAAGTCTTTGAATGATGTTCTGGGCTGAAACAGCTAATTTTCAGGATGAAGGAGCATTTTAAAAACCCACAAATGGAGCATAGCGAATCATAATAACACTGACTGATTGTGATATTGGAACCAGTGTATGAGGGCATTTGTAAGAATGTGCTTCAATCCGTGCAAGATCATTAACGTACGTTTCACTTACTAATTAACATGTGTGTGTTTGATTTCCTCGTAGAAAACGTGCCTCTCCTTGGTGGCTGGCTTGAAAGGAATCTTGAGTCAGAGGAAGTTAAGGATGCAACTGAACACGCTGTGAAAGAGTACAACGCAAAAATCGCGAGCAAGAAGCTGTTCAAACTAGACTCCATCACCGCCGCTCAGACTCAGGTTAGTAAAATCCCATTCAACACAAAATGGCGTCACGATTTAATCTCATTACAGTGTCATACCATCTAATACTTCTGTCCCCTCATGTTATTAGGTGACCAATGTGATCAACTTCAAGATTGATGCAGTCTTGGTAAAAACCAAGTGCCTTAAGTCTGAAAACCACGAATTGAAGAGTTGCGGTTTGGCGAAAAAGGTACATGTTTAAGTGTGCGTTTTGCACATTTGTTACAATAATGTCTTGTAAAGCAGCATTAGCTCCGTATGTTGCACTCAGCATTTACAATAATGCTTTTCCGTCTCATTTTACAATACACAAGTTGCAAATAACCTGTTGCCCCTTGCATTAAGTTACATTTTGGAGATTTCCCAATTCCTATCTAATATATATATTTTTCCCCCTCTCCACAGCATGTGAATTGCCACTTTGTGGTGACATTCGACCCTCGCAACAACAAACATGAGTTGCAGTCTCACAAGTGCACCAAAGTTCCCAGGGTACAGGCCTAACTTTTTATATAGTTGGGCTTTGTATAGCTTTGTTGTATTTTGATACAATGTTGACTATTTTTCTGAATAAATGTTGAGTGCTGGGTGTGGTTCAGAGTAACTTGTAACAATGACATAGTCTCAATAAAACTAGTTTGTAAGACAGCTGACTTTGTTTGGTTTTATTTTCTGTCAAAGAGAGCACTTTAGGGTGTTATAGACAACAGGTAAAAAACGCAATTGTTCATAAGTTTACAGTTTTATATTTTATTTGGTTTAGAGTACACCAACAATTTCATTCGTGAATTATTTTTCACGAAGCCATGGTTGTCGCTTTTACACATCTGAAATGAAAAACACATGTCATAAAAATTAAAAGAGCGTACATTCATCGTGCATTACGACTACAAAGCATAAATCTGTTCCTAAAATCCCCCAGTATAACTAAAACGTCACGATGAAAAAAATACAAATCATAAACGGCATGCAATGACGTTCATTCTGTAAGGCAGAGAAAAGCCTTAAAAATATCAATTTAATATATGTAATGGAAAGCAGTGGATTATATTGTCTCTCTAAGGATTTTTGTACTTACTGCATTTGTATAATCTATTGATCCTGAGGATATCAAGATATGACATGCCATTCCTTTGTCCAATTGGCACAGAGGAATCCGGAATGGGAGCAATGGTGTCTGCCCCAAACGATGATGCAAAGAAAGATCTAGAGAAGAAAAGAAATAATGGGGAAGAGAAATGCTGGAAGATTTGGCAAAATGTATTTTTTCCTGATGCAGTCTAATAGGAAGAGGTAACAGAGTCCCTGTTTTTTCTTTTTACAGTTATGTTTTTTTTTTAAGAAACAGGGTTACACCTTGGTGATAACAAGTCATTGCTGTATTGACATCTCCTCAAATGTTAAAACAAATATAAATAAAATACAGGTTCAAGTGTTTGCAGATAACTGACAACATTAAAAACCTTATATGAAGGACAATTATTAAGGACAGAAAGAGAGGTTACCTTCCATAATGCATAACAGAAGAATAGTCATACGACATGTTCATTTTGTTGAAGTGGTTGGCACTCGCAGTGGAACAAAACATATTTGCATTTCAAGAAATCATAGTAATACTTTTCACAAAACATGTAGAAATGTACATATCGATCAAAACATATATGACAAATAAAATGTATATAAAGTTTTTATCATGCATTGACATAGGGAACAGTCTTAAAGGGTAATTTTAAGACCCACAGCTATTTCACTCTGAAATAATTTCCTCCTCTCAAACACCTTTTGAATATTAGTAAGAATAAATATCACTAGTACGTTCTTCTCCCCTTTATTCTAATGTGTTGATCAATATCAGTCAGCAGCCCTTCTCAATATTTAATATTGCTACTAGCCTTAAATATTATGACATTATATACAAGCCATATTGCCCAGCCCTATTATGGTGAGTACAACGAAAGGGAATACGAATTAGAAAAGTTAAACGGGACCTATCATGCAAAATGCACTTTTGTACGTCTTTTATACATGAATATATGTCCCCGGTGTGTCAGGGAACACAACCCTCTCTCTTTTCCTCCATACCCAAATCTCTAAAAACGGGGCTGCAACGAGACTGATACTTATTTGAAAATTGTTCTGACGTCAGAAACGGGGTGCTCCGCCTATATGGCCAACTCTCCACCAATCAGGGGAATGAGAGGTTGCCGTGGCATGGTAACAGCATGGTAACATGATGCTCGTGCCTCGCCCCCCTCCTTTGCAGGGGGGCGTGGTTAGCTGCAGCTCATTTGCCACAGAATCAGCCCTTGTGAAGACAGGGCTAGAAAAGAGCAAATAGAGCGAAATGAGGCATGGCTAAAATGCATGATCTGTTTGGTATTTTGAAAAAAAAACTTCACAGACATGTTTTGTACGGCCCTAAAATATATTATCCAAATATAGCATGATAGGTCCACTTTAAATATTAAGGGAGCAGCAACAAAAACAAAAATAAACCATAGAAAACTCATGTTCCCATTTCCTACTGATTTACTGTTGTAAAAGTGTGGCTGCTTTGGTAATTAAGTCTTACCTGATGGAACATTCTGCCAGTTGATCCGGACGTACCGGTCCCTTTCGCTCCTAGTGTGCTCATGGTGGAAGCCAAGTGTGTGGAGGAGCTCATGCTGAATGGTCCCACGATCAAGACAGCCATACAGGAACAGAGAAACCAACTGCCTCCCTCCGTCTCTGCCGATGGTAGCCCAGCACCTACGGGACCGTAAAAGACAGGGAGACAGCAGGTTTGTATCCTGGCAGACAAGTGAACTCATCACACTGACCAATCACCTCTACCCATTTCCCTCTCAATGCTGAGGTAGTCAGATTGGCCACGATGAGGCACAAAGCGAACGTAGGTTTTCTTGTGGAAAGTGTCCATAGCTTCCTTAATGGAGGCCTTTTCACCGTCATCTGTAAAGAAAACAAGTAGAATGTCAGTTTGTTGGAATCTATACAAAACAACGCTTTCTAAAAAACGATTAAATGCTTTATTGGAATTGTCATGAATGGTTTCTTAAATCCCTGCAGAAGTAATCGCTGAAGATGTAGGGCACTTCAACGAGTCCACTGGAGGATTTTGGCCATTTACACGAGCCGTTCGAGCATTTCATGGCATTCCTCTTTGAAGGAGCCACATCACCTTCTACCAGATTATGGCTGATGGCTGCACAAGACAATATAGTAGCAAAGTGAGAAGATGCACGCATTTACATTTGCAATATATTGTTTGGCAGTGCACAGATAAAAGCATGATTCAAAGAAACTGTGTTGAATAAATCAAATGTACCTTTATTTGCCTCTGTAATTCTTGATGTAATGTCCAAATAGTAAGGTTCCTCGACCTTCAAACCTAAAATTAGAAGACCCAGTTACCAGACATGGCTACCAATTGTGCAATATTATTTGGTAAACACCTGAGATGGAGGATTCACTTACCTTCTTTATGTGTACCTGTAGAGACACAAGGTGACAATAAGCAGTAGAAAATAAGTTATATTTTGACGTTTATTTAAAGCTCTGATGTATATATTTTTTGTTAGCAAAGCTATTTGTGTGATCGCTAAACCTCTTATCTGTAATTTACGCCAGAATGATTTAAATAGCCCAATATCACAAATCATGTTTTTACTTCCATTAAGCAGGGTAGGCTATTGGTTGAGTTTGTTGGTTTATTTGTCAGCAGAATTATGGAAAACTCCAGCCCCAATAAGCATAAAACTTGAATGTAGCTAGAATGGGCCATTACATTTGGAGTAGATCCAAATCATTTTGCAGATACATAAATGTATTTCTTATGGAAATGGCCTTGGTGGAGGTCTTTCCTTTCTAGTTTCTAGATCTGTTTGCACTTGATTTTTGTTTGATGTCTTCTTTTTTTCCTAATTAGTTTAAATCTTTGTTTCTTAATACATTTCTTGACTCAAAAGCCAACATATCATTTGAAAATCCCAGGTACTTGTGCATTCACACACAACCGCACAAACACTTCAATGCCAAATTTCCTCTTTCTTGAGTCTAAACTTGACTGCTAATGAGTAGGTGAATTCTTGCAGACCAACCGACCAGCAAAGCAACCTTTATAGTTACATCTGAAAACACTATATGAGCAGTGTTTTTAAGGGGATGTTGTGTATTGTAAGTCCCTGGTAGTTGTTATTATTACTAAAACGGGTCCGTGGGCTCAGAGAGCCATAAAAGGCCATTTCTCAAAATGCGTGAAAATGAGTTGAGGTCTAACTTAAATGAAATTAACGGAGGGAGAAATTCCCTCAGGTGGCAGAAAAGACCTTGGATAAAACTCCATACAGTATGTGAAATAGGTATGGACATGAATACATACATGTATAAGTTTGATTTCTTGATCAGAAATAACTCATGATGGAAAAGCTGCTATTCTTTACTGAAAGTCCTAGTATGAAATGATGAAACAGTTACAAAAAGACCAAATACACTGTGAACACAAAGGTACATACAAACAGTAAATAATGCCCTCCACCTAGAGGTTTCAAATGTCTTGGCAAATGTCTTTGCTCCTTCTGTCCAATAGGAACACAGCACATGTCGTAAATTGTATGCACATTTTCCCAATTACATGTTGGATTAACTTTATTGATGTACATATTAAACATGACTTTCACTCAAGTTAACATTGAGAAGAAGATAATTTGAATTTTGTGTTGAAACATGTCTCATGTCATCATTGATATGGTGCAATTTCAGTTATGCATTTTTTTGTGCTACAGTTGTTTGGACAGCTACTGTAAACTTATGGCCCATACTCCTGACCGCTTCATATAAAGTCTTTAAAAAAGGGCTTATAGAAGTCAGTTAAGGGACAATTTTCTTCCGAACAGGGTAAGTGATTTCTGGTGGCAATGGCATTGGTATTTTAACAATTATTTTTGCTTTTTTTTTTACATCTTTGGACCATGTTGTAATTAAGAGTTTATACTTTAACATGTTGTCCTGTGGGTATTTTACATACATCTGTCAGATAATTCATCAACAATTAAGTGTCCATCCTCAGTTTAAACCCAGTTGACAATAACATGTATTGCCATTATTTAATACTTCGGTAAGAAGGTAAAATAAATATACTCTACTGGCATTCAGACTAAACTTTCCTTTGAGATAGGATCACAAAACCAACATCTGTAAAACTCCTCTACAGTAGTAATGCCATGCCACACTCTTTCCATGTCTTAAAGGCGTATTAAGTTAGAACATCACATGGAAACTCTATCCTCTAATAAAACAACCAGCTACCATTTGTTCTCATTTAGTTATTCATCATGGCGGAGGAAAATTAGACTCAGCACTGCGTAATGTGAGGCTGTCTGGTGGGCTGGCAGACCTTTAAAACGTTTTTGCCACTAAACAGCCCGGGCACCACGGCTCACTCATCACCAAACCATTATTTAACCATTATTTAACCATTAGGATGGCTGCGTTTCCACTTGCAAGCACTTTCCTGGTTTACACAGACAACTCCTATTTGTATGCCTGCTCCATTTGATCAAATGGAAATAGTTTGGAAGACTTGTTCGAATAATTTAAGATGCATTTGGTTTCCCCAATACTCAACCTTTCATATTTGGTTTTAAAGTGTTGCTGCTGAGTCTTAGGGGTAGGCATTTGAACTCAAAAGCTATATCAGGGATGATCAGATATAGTTAATTGAGCGAGACTGGTCCCTTGGAGAGCATGAAAAGTCTGCATCAGGCACCGACCATGTGCACAAGGGAGCAGGCAAGCAGTCAAAACCAAGAAATAGGCGGGTAATGGAAACAGGCATCAAATGACGGTGGTCATTTTTTTTTTTTGTAAAGGATTTAGGAAAAGACGACCGTGGTTTTAAGAGACTGTAACTGAACACTGGGCAACATATTTATGATGCACCAGCGGAGGTTATTGATGCGTGTCTGCTGTGGGAAAACTACAATTTTCCTAAGGTGGACTACAAAAACACATACTTGGCCCTATGTGTTCTGATGTTGTTTCATATGAACTTTGTTAACGTGGACAACGGTGAAAATTATTAATTAATTTGATGGTCTTGCAACAATTATTAGCATAATGTTCATAGTTTGGCTTTAGGTTTAACATACCATACACATTTAAAAACACATGCATTTTGGATGTGAAATGTTATAGATGTACCATAACTTACATGTTCACAATCGCTTGTTTCCGTAAACAGAAAAATGTTGCATCACTTTAAGTGTTGTGGTCGCAAGGACTTGTGGGACAGTATTATCTCCTTCGCTTCTGTAAAGGATTGAAGCTCCATTTTCTATAATCTAGAGATGTTGAACAACTCATCATGGCTGGCATTTAAGTACTGTCAGAAAGCTTCCTAAGAGATAAAAAATAAGTTTGGATTGCAACCAAGAACTGAGGCTTGAGAGCTGGTGAGGCATAACAGACAATCTGGCAGAAAGTGGGTGCTGGATGGCTTATATATAAGAGCCTAATGAGGGAATGAAGAACAGGTGAGCAGGCAGGTGAGGAAAATCAGGAGGAAACTCGAAATAGCTGATAGGTAAAGCTGGGTTTGCATCAGGGGGATCTGTTATAAGCTGAAAGGAGCAATTGCAGCATGTTAATTAAAGGAAATGGAATTGATTAACTACATTTTATTGTTAAACTATATAGCTGTACTTTTGTAGTATTGAGAATTGAGTCATGCCTGTTACTTTCCCCTATTTCTGTATGAAGCCTTATTGTCTTGTTGTGTCTTTATCTAACATAATGGTGTGTAATTCTATGATAAAGAAATAAAAATAAAATAAAGGTTTGTTCTTTAATTCCATAACAAAAGGAAACATTTCTTCAAATGACAAAATTACTTAATAAAGTTAAAGACTTATTTTACATCCTTGAAGACCAGGTTACACTTTCAATTTTTTTTAAAATATATATATAATCCTATTTAATCATTTTTAATTCAATCATAATCCCGGAAAATCTTACTGCATAAACAAAGAGCACAAAGACACAAAATAAGTCATGTTGGTCCCACAAAGTATATTTATTAACACAAAACACTGATTTACAGTTATTTACAGCAGCATTTACAATTTCATCAGGAAATTATTTTTAAAAAAAAAGGAAGGAATATAGATCACCTGACATACAAAAATGACATAAGTGACAGTGAAAAAAACTGTTTCTGTCAGTTTGTCCGTGGTATTTTACCGAATATTCACCTTTTTGTTTCACATTCATATTTTTGCATCAATAACCATGTTATTCTATAGTTCTCCACAGCTACTCCTTCCTGGTGTTATGAGTGAAAGGCCTTCGTGTTGGAAATTGTCACACGCTTGTCTCAATGTGAGGTGACATCTTACGGTTCAGTATATGGGACAGGAGTCTATGCTGGTTGTGGAACCTGACAGACACACAAACAAAAAAGAACACACACATTTAAATATACAAACGCCACCAGTATGCAGCAAATGCAAACAAAGGGTATTTAGAATAATGGCGCCATCACCTGCCACAGAAGTGTTACTACAGAGGTTTTTTCAAACACTTAAACTATATATGGTCTACGATGAACATCTATTGACAAATGTTTTCAGGAGAATGAAGTCATGCAAAAAAGCAAACTAAATTATTTGTATATGATTGTGCACTCTATGGCTTGAGTATAATGACGTTGTTGTATTATATTTGAGGCCAGGAAAGTAATAAAATAATTCTGGTGATGTATTTCTAAATCTTTAGACAAGTTTACTCTTGTGTGTGTGACAAAAACACAAATAAAAAAAAGGGTCAGCCTCCGGTGTTTGGAATGAATAATACAACGACAACAAAAAACTAAAACAAATTCTCCTGCAAAAACCTCTTTTAATAATGAGCTCAAAATATTCACATTTGGATCCCAGGAGAGTACAACAAATAGTGTTTGTTCTCACTTGCCTTTCAGGGATTTAGGCCTCAAAATGCCAAAAACTTCGCATTTTCCTATTGATCTACAGGTTTCACTGTACATTTTCTCAATAAAGCAAATGGCATCCTGTATGGAAGTGTTTCAATGCAACAATTACAATTGTATACTCACTTGTTTTCTAATCTCTGTATCTCTCTGTTCTCCTCCTCTCTGAGTTTCAGTAGAACCTGCTCCAGGATAGGAAGCTCCAAGTTCAGATACTGTGCTACCTGAAAGAAAAAAAATAACCTTGTCAACTAAGACATAACAGGAGGGTTAAAGTGCATTTTACTGTTCTCTACTGCTAGACAACTCACGGCATTGCTGACTTCCTGTTCGTCCATGTTGATCAAGAAGATCTTCATAATGTCGTCAGAGGGTCCTTGCAGTATGCGCTCCCACAGGGGCTGGTCTCCGTCACTGAGCTTCCTCTTTTCTGGACGGACACACACACACACACACACACACACACACACACACACACACACACACACACACACACACACACACACACACACACAACATCAGTAAAGCATTTAGCTGTCTTCCATCTTGTGATTGTTAAATGTAATGTGTGAAAAGCCTTACCTCCACTCTGATGAACACAGTATAGAGCAAACTCCTGAGGGTCGTTCTCTATCTGTTGAATAAACACAGAAGAAACCTATTTACATCAATGACCAATCTTTGCTCTGGTTCACAAATTGAAGTCTATTATTCTCTTTTTAGTAAATCACATCCCTTTTCAGCCTATGTTATTTGTGTGTTTTAAATATTTATGATATATATATGTTTCTTAAATAAATAAAAAGCTGTATATGGCAGTGTAATCCATAATACATGGATACAAAACGTGTTATCCCAATATCCCAACTTAGAAGTGTGTCTCAGGCATAGGGAGAAACGCGCTGCAATTTCAAAAACAATGCAACTACAAAAATACAAATGTGCCAAAACACATTAAAATGTATAAACATCTTCACTAACTTGACAACACATACACAGCATTTACTAAAAGCGCTGCCTTAACGAACCGTTTCGAATAAAAAAATGCTGCAAATGCAAAAAAAGAGCAAGAAGCTCGAAAAGGACACTCAAACTAAACTAATAGTCATTTCAAATAACATAGCCAAACTTTGCTGTGTAATTCTTAACTTTATTAACAGTCAAATAAATATAAATCATTTTAATCCTGCAAATGTCCATTTAAGAGGAATTGCGTCTGTTAAAACCAGAAATAAAACAATGTTGTGCCTTTTCTCCTACGATTTGAAGAACAAAAGCTCACCTTGAACTTGTGTAGAAGCTGTTCAATAACCTGGTTTGTGTTCATGTTGCTTGAGATACGAACTTTAGTAGGGGTGCCAAAGGATGGAGTAAAGATGGCAGTCTGTAGAAGAAGAAAGGAGACGGTAAAGGAAAGTTACATAGAGAGAAAATGACAGCATTGATTAAAAAAAGGAATGAAGTTGGGCAGAAAGCCACCTTATAGTTATAGAAGTGCCCATTTATGGAAAAGCGGTGTTGTCTTTCTTGCTCCCTTTGTGCCGCTGTCTTCCCCCTCCCCCTCCTCCTCTTCACCAATGAGGCGTCACTCATACAGCGGATCAGGTTGGACTCCGTCTCCAGGTCGCAGCTCCTCTGCCTCACGGGACGCAGCGTGGTCGTCTCATACACAGCAGGGCCTTTAGAGGTTACACAAACATTAAATAAAATGTGCCATATTCTACATTGGGCGCAAAAGACCAAACATATCACACTGTTGACTTGTTTGTTGTTTGTAAGACACAACATATTTTTGTAAAAACAATCAAATTAACAATGAGGTTTGATTACAATGTGTTATTGAATTAAATGTCCTTGAAAGGATTAAGTTACTATTACTTTTCTACTTTTAATTAAGATAGGGTTAAGGTTAGGGTTAAGATGATTACAACATCACATCCTGGGATATGGGAGGACATTAAAAACAACCTGGCAAAGGTTTGGTGACGACTGTGTCGAGTGGCGTGTCAGACATCTCATCTATCTGGTGAAGGTCCGAATATTCTCCCCATCGAGACATGCCCCTGCAAAAAGACAGAGAAGGGAAGAATTAAAGAGACTTAAAACTGTTTCTAATTTAATACCAGTAAAAATGACTATTCACACTAACTAATTAGAAGTGGTAATTCATGCTAACCCTAATCCCAATTCATTCACACTGTTGTGTATCTGTTTAGGAGCCCACTTTATTGTATGTTTAAGAAGGACAAATGCATTTTGAAAAAACTATGGCAGAGATTTAGAATTGTAGACATATACTTGTAAAGTCTAGTTTCTACAGTAATTTAAATCTTGTAGTTTTCAAATATAAAACGTTTTATAATGTATGATATTGATAATAAAGTTTAGAAACAAACTCAACTAAATTGTGCAAGGCGTCAAAGGTACATTGGGATTACAAATTCTTATAGATATCACTAACTCCCCCAGTTGTTTACTTGCATTAATACAATGTATTTTTGTAAGTTTTCTTAAATGTTATGTTTAATGTGAGAGATTAGGGATTATCTAATGCTAATTTTTGGTGAATTTAAGATAAATCTCCTGACATCAATGGACAAAGAAAGTCAAATAAACACCCAAATGTGTATTTTTTTTCTTTTTCAAGTCTAAAAGTATACACTATACACCATACAAGACACACTATGGAAGCAAAACAGCCCAAATGATTATCAATGCCTGGTTTTAACTGGTCAAATTAGGATGACATAACATGTTATTGAGATGATTCCATCAGCAATAAGAAGATAATCTCACAAAATAACCATCTTATTTTTCTAATGCCAATGAACAGAAAATCTGAAAGGCACCTCTTGTCTCCAATGGGGCTGACTGGGCTGGTGGGTCCGGGAGAGATCAGAGGAGCGAAGGGCAGCATCTGTTTATCGTCCTGTATCTTCAGACGGATGGGTCTCCGTACCCCCCAGGAGATATTCAGGAAGCCTTCCACCACCACCTCTCCATCACCATCCTGTTACACACACAGACCCAAAGATACCTGCACGGTGTATAATTACTATAATACATTCAATAGCACTCCACTTTATGAGCCAAATGTGAAAGGCAGCTATTGAATTGGTTATAAATAAGAGCCTTAAAGATATGCGATACAGCTGTGACAAGTTCTGACAAATAATAAAAGGAGATCATATGAATAATGTATTATTTTAACATACCAGTGAGTAACTGAGGTGGAGCTGAGTGTGGTCCTTGAGAAAGCAGTTGTAGGTGTTCAGCAGTGAGAGAAACTCTGCTCTGAAATACACACAGCAGAACAAATCTGTTATTACTGGAATTTATAGATTTTATATTTTAAATACACTTTAGCATTAGTGTCAAGTACAAGTCTTAACACACTGCATACACCACTGTCAAATCTACTGACAATCTTTTTGTCATACATTTCTTTATTACCATTCAAATATAAAACATTTTTATTTATGTAACAGGGAGTAAAAAAGGTTTTGCAGATTAGTTTTTCTAAGTTGCAATATGTTGCCCTTTTCCTTACTATCACAGTTTTGGATGGTGGTTTTTAATTTATTAATTTATTTAATTGTTGTTGGAATACTAATTTCGGCCACAAGAGGCTGAAGTGCAACACTGACCCATAATATACTGTACATACAACCAGAAGGTTCTTTTACAGGTGAATTTCAATTGTTCTATGCCTTCAAAATAGAAGTGTGTTACGTAACCTGCCATCACACAATATTATGCACATTGTGTTTGAATTGAATGCGGAAATAAAAAGAAGGGTTTTTGATTCTCAAGTGCCTTAAGGGCTTTCACACAAATGTTTAAAAACATACATTTGATTATGTTCACTTTGTTGTCCTTGTTTTAAGCTCTAGCTGATTCTGGTTTTGAATGAATGAGTATTTTAATCCCAGGTGATTATCAGTAAACTTGATAGTGTCTATATGTACCACATCCTGGAGTACTTTCAGGCAAAATTCAGCAGAGTTTTAGCAATGTCCCACCTGGATAGAGTCCTCCCGTCCCCTGCATGAATCACCGGGAGAAGATCTGCTTTGTTCATCTCGGGTTACTGCAGAGAAAATAGAAAATAACACTTAAAAGAACAAACTATTCATAGCAACAGCTTCTGTGAACTCTAGAGCTCGGAGCAGTAGTTAACACTGTCAACTATAGTTGAATGGTACTTCCTGAATGAAGGTACATTAGCAGCATTAAGGAGAACAAATTACACAGAAAACAAACAACACTGCACTGGTTAAACCAAAGCAGTGTTAATCCTTCCACACGGAACAATATAATTAGTCTTACCGTCTAACATGACAAACAAGCATAAATTCTGTCTCTTTGTCCCTTTCTCCTCTGCTTTAAATATCTTTGTTTCCTCTCTCCCTCTCTCTCTCTGAAGTTTCTGTGTTATATTTGTCTCGCTCTTACCGTGCCTTAACTCTTTCACTTTCTTTTTTTTGTGTGCCTTCTCCGAGAGATTTAATAACAGTACTCCACCCAGCAACCAGTGATGACAGTGTAGAGCTGAACATTTGTTTACCCTCCGGTCACAGAAGCATATGAGCAGAGCCTGCTGGAAGTATCCACGTGGCTGCTCCTTTTTGAACCTTTTTTTCTTTCTTCTGAATTAATGCTATAGTCCTATTCGTCCCTTTCTTTCACTTTTTCCAACTCTCTGTCTGAGCTTGTTTGCTGCTGAGAAATATCTAAGGTATTCAGCAGTTGTCTTCATGCCCCAGCAATCCCCGTCATACACAGGGAAGAACCACTTTATACCAGCAAACACAACATGTAAAAAGTACAGCATGCAATTTTCCATGCAATGATTATAAAAAATAAGGAGATCCCATTTTATCAATCTGAAACATGCGTACTGATCTCCTTCAAAACAAAGATAAGGAATTCAATGTTTCATAATGTCGTAATAAATGTGCCTATATTGGCATTTACCACATATGATTCTTTGACACATCGGATGTCACATGTGAAATGTCGGCTATCACAAATTATGTTTTACACTATACTTAACTTATATCTGTTGTGATGTATACACGTCATTGCATTTTATAACATGTTAAAGTGAAGCCCATTGGTGAAGTTATACACTTCTTTTTTAATTATAGTGTAGTAAGATTTCAGAATTTTCGATATTAGGTAAAACCGAGAGTGCATACAGTACAAGAAAAAAATCAAACTTGAGATTAGCAAAAACATAAGAAGAAGTGAAATGTTTGTCAACCTGGTCTCCTCAAAATTACGTTTCCATACAACTAAAATGCATTGTCAATTGCAGTTTTAGGTAAATTAAAATTGTCTCAGATTGCGTTTGTCCGAATTAATCATATTTAACCTCCACATAGAGGAGGTTAGGGTGGGTATACATTGGTCAAACAAGACGTTCACCAAGGAGACTGTTACTTGAGTTCTGCTTGAATTAACCTCCGTAATTTAAAGTTACAAACATACTTCTTTCAAGCCAAAAATGTATAAATGAGCTTCATTTAAGATCATTGTTCTTAAACTCAGTGTGTAATATTTGTTGATAATGCACGAAAACACTTAAATCTGCTTTTATTCTTCTGGATCTCAACAGTGATCCATGTCTATAAAAAAACATGTTTATTTTCATGTTTGAGAATGAACATACTTCACCTGGGGCATACTTTAATAGAAAACATGTGTTATAAGTTTACAGAATAATGTTGAAGAAGAAGAAGAAGTTGAGAGGATAAATTTTTCTCTTTTTTTGGTGCAACAAGTCCAAAGCTTTCTCATGTATGTCTAACTTGAACTCATGCAAGCTCTGTGTCTCACAAGCCTCAACATGCAGGTTTTGAGTGTTCCTTGAGCAAAGACATCCAAACGGCATGAGTGTGTGATTTGTGAATCACATGGAGTTCAAAAGTCAAAGCTGATCATAAAAAAAAGAGGAACTCATAAATTGTAAACATTGCTAAATCAATCATCTATGAGAGTTCATACATCCAACAGAGGTATTATTCCTTAAGCAGCAGCTATTTTAGCCGTAGATCAACATAACTGTTCCAAGCATCAAAGGAATCTCACAAAACAAGACAATCAGGGACTTTTAAATAATCGGACAGGGTAAAAGTCTGCACTATAACCCCATGAGGCTCACCACACAACACTTTTTGAGTGACTACAAATTGAGAGACTTTGCTATTCTTTGATATTTATTACCAGTTAAGAGTGAAACAAGATACTGTACAATGTATGCATCTGCATTTGTATTGTAAAAAACGACACAGAAAAACATAGCCAGTGGGATAAAAGCCAAAGCAAACCACGACACACCCATTCTCTCCCTGTATCGCTTTCCTTTATGCCACTCCCCCTTCTGCCTCACCTTTACACTCCTTTCTCCTTTAGTAATGAACTTGCTGTTTCTGAATCACTTGCTCAGATTTGACCTAAATATGATGTTATCTTAGTGTAATGTCCCCTGTTTAATCACAATCTCTTATATGGTTTTGTTTTAGTATATTAAAATGCATTTACTGCCTTACACTGATTAACATAACACATGTTTTACACATAATTTCTAGCAATGTATCTGCTGTGTCGGTACAAACAAAAAGTACAACAGACCCTACACTGAGTTGTAAAATGAAAAAGGTATTTATACAATTGAAACCCAGAGACTTTAGGTTATATGAACTGAGACATAAATGCTTGCTTCACCAAGTTGACAATGAAAGAGGAGTTAGCTGTTTGTTATTCAAATGGTACACTATTATTGTTATTCAAACACTGCACTTTCTTAGTTTTAATTACCCATTACATTATGGTCACATTCAAATTTCTGTATTAATAAATGCTATTGTTAGCTTAACATAGCAGCTTTTTGATCTTTTACTTCCATAGAAAATCAAACTAAAAGCATGGAATAACAAATTATGAAAGAAATATTCACTCCTACCTGGCCAGTCCAACAGTCTCGAAAACAAATGAGGATGATTCACTCCATGTTTGAAGTTTTAAACCTTCTTTGCGTGTGTGTGTGTGTGTGTGTGTGTGTGTGTGTGTGTGTGTGTGTGTGTGTATGTGTGTGTGTTTGTCATAGGTCCAGAGTACAGTGCATGTGGTCGGAGGTGAGGTTGTAGAGCACACTGCAGCAGCTGGTTAATTATTGCAAGACACGTTGAGACAGTGTCAAGAAGGAGGGGCTGACTGACACCAGATATGACTCGCCTGCTGTCTGTGTGTGTGTGTGTGTGTGTGTGTGTGTGTGTGTGTGTGTGTGTGTGTGTGTGTGTGTGTGTGTGTGTGTGTGTGTGTGTGACAAGAGACTGAGTGTTAAAGCAACCTATTTTTTTAAGTTTCAAGCTGCTAGCCAACTTTAAAGGTTTGATCTATTAAATATCTGTATTTGTATTTTTTTACCATGTATGAACACACAATGAGTTTGTCTACAATTTGAAATTGTTCTACTTATACTAACAAAAACAGAAACATACTTAATAACGCAAGGAAAGCAAAGCTGAACTTATAAATGTGGAAAAAAAACTATTGTGTACATAGTGAACAAATAGGTGAAATATATAAACCCGACAATGATCGACAACCAACAATGCATTTTCAGGTCAAATGTTTGGAGTACAAAATAGTACTTCATTTAAGGACTACAACAATGTATACACTGTACACAAAGTCAATGGAAATCTAAAATTGACATCATGCAGCTGGTCATACAAGTTGACAGTTGCGTGTTCATAAAGTAGAATAAAGAGAACAATAATCCAGGATAGTTTACTGAGGACAAACATTATAAAGACATAATAAATGGGTTCAATCAAAGGCACCACAGTCATGAAGCTCATTGTTAGGTAAAGAGCAAACACTCAATGTTGCCAAACCAGGAGAGGTGTAGCAAGCAATACCAGGTGGGGCTATAGGCACGCTCGCTGACCCTAAGTATATTGAGATGAGAATATCTCCCCTGTATTTGTTCAACCTACACAGAGAGCTGATGCTATTGATTGAATATATTTCTATCCTTCTGAAAATACGTTTTGTTTCACTATAACAATTATTTCTGACATGGAGTACTGAAGGGAACAGTGCTCGGTTCTTTGCTATTCTTCTACTACATGCCACATTTGGGGAAAATATTAAAATATAAATTACATTTGTTTTGTTGCATGTTTGTTTTGTCTCAATTTCCAATATTTAACCTGTTTTAAATCTGCAACCGTAATGGTGTTGAACATTTATTATTAGTTTGATTACATTTTTCATTTATAAAGTAAATAATGATATTTCTCTTAAATAGTATCTATGTTTTTTTTTTTTAAAGGTGCTGCAGAAATAACGTTTTTAGCACAAGTATAAATAAATGTTTTGATCTGTGAAAATGATCTGCTCCACTCTTTTCTTTTTCTTCCTTAACATGGACACCATGTGGATTACAGAGCAGCTTCAGTGGAACAAAATGGGACTCTAGTTTCTGGTTAAAGAGGAAATAGGCAGGGAGGGTCTTAACATATAATCTAACCACAAAGTACAGTAATTTTCTGAACCCTGAGGCAGCAGCTTTGAAAGATCTCAAGTGAAAGTTCTCACGGTGTTATTAAGAATGCCAGGGTCAAATGTGTCTTTTAAGGGTAACCACACCTAAGTGTCTCTGCTCCCTTAGAGAAAACAGCTCCACATTTGAAAGTTTACTGAATGCATGCAATGCAAACACGTTGCAACAGTCGATCCGCGAATGTAACACAACCAGTGTCCAATTTTCTGAATTAAATCGTTTATGAAAAAGTTTTGTACTTTTGTATTTTAGGAGCAGAGAGTACATAGTATGTGTCAGCAGAGGGAGCCAGAGGAGATACAGAATTAAACTGCTGAGTCAGTAGTCGTATTCCCTTGCATATGGTATTTTGACACTGAAATTGTGGTCTGGTATTGGGGGTGTACATTTAATCTTGTACTGTAGATTAGTACAATTGAGGTACTTTATTGGAGTATTTCCAAGTTTCCACTTTATACTTCCACTCGTTACAATTCAGAGGCATTATACATTTTACATCACTTCATTTCTGTAATACCTTTAGTCACTAGTTTGCACATTCAATTGAATAATAGAACATTTACTCAACAAGTAAGAAGTGATGTATTAGTATGGATACACACTTACTCAAAGATGCTTTTCAGCAGTATGTTGGCTTTATTAGAAGGGGAAAATCATATACCCTGCATAACAGCAACACCTAGTGGCGTGCAGTGTGAATTATCTGCTGATAGTTACATTTGTATATACGTTGTTATAAGACATGAATAGCGTAGAAGGTGAGAGTCATGCACAGTTTAAAAGGGATAAAGGGACAGTCAAAATGTGGACATTTTATGGATCTTTTTTTACAGGTTTTAGCTCTTGTCATTCCTCCTTTTTTTAATATAAAATCAACATCAAAAGAGATAGTAGGCTATTGTCTATTATATAAAACGAAAGCACAAAACTGCAGTCAACTTCAACCCTTTACGTTTTAAAAAAGCAACAGTTAAAACATATTTTTTGTTTTGAAAGATCTAGACTACAGTGTTTCCTTTACAACTAAATGTTACTTTGCCTGCTGGGGGGAGTACAATAGTTGACGCAATCCGAACCAGAACGGATGAGAAGTAAATGAACTGAAATGCCATTCCTTTCCTAAAATAACACAGGACATGCAGGCTGGCAGGCAACAGGTGGACACAAAGGCTGCCTCCAGGACTTGTGCATATGTCAAAATGTGACAGTAAATACATGTTGAGTGGCGAGTTTGAAGATGCCTCTGTGTACATTTGAGAAAAGAGAATAATGTGTTCTACTGCACGTGTTACAATCTTTACATGTACTTTTAATATTGTTAATCTGCATATGAGACTTCAAACTGAGACAAAACAAGTAACAGTGTAGTGTCATGTACAGTAACAAACTTTAGGGGGTGATGTGGCTATGTTCTGCTGCTTGTAGCCTATGTTTGTTTGTCCCCATTATGTTGAAATAGGGTAAAGTTCTGTATAGTTCCAACTTAAATGTTTCATCAACGTAATGTTGTATGTCACATTCTGTTTGTATTCAATTTAGTCAAAGGAATAATAGCTGTTTCTTCCTTCTATGTCTGTAGCCTCACTGACACAAATGTGACCTTTGACTTGGGACATGTCACTAAAAAGCAGAACCTTGAACTTAGCTTGTTGTGTTGCTCACTGTGGATGAGGATAGTTCTCCAGCACTGGAGTCTTTGGAGCTTTGAGCAAAGCTACAAAACCTGAGTGACTGTACATGAGGACAGCTAGCAGCTGCAACTGTCACACACACACACACACACACACACACACACACACACACACACACACACACACACACACACACACACACACACACACATGCACACAGAGTGACTGAGCTGGTCCTTGTTGAGCACAGAGATCATGGCTGTCTCTGGATAAGACACACGCAGACGCACACAGTGAAGGAAAACACCAAGAGAGAACGTCTCCTGACCTGCCATGGGATTCTAACAACCGGGCCTATTCTGTGTACGAAAAAGGACAGATATTTCTAGAGCCAAGATGACAGTTGTGGAAACCATTTCAGTCTTTCTGCTGGTTCTGCTCACCTCAACTTATGGGATGCAGAGAGGTACGTATAAAAGGTTTCTAAATGCTTTAATTAAGAGAGCTTTAAAGACTGTCTTTTTAAGCAAAAGTAATCAAAAGTCTCTGAGGATATTGTAAAAAACAGTGTTGATTCCGTAAAACAATGTTCCCTTAATAGATAAGGTTAATAGATAAATAATGTATAAGCTTATGTGTGCTTGGTAGGCTACATTAACAGTATTTACCAAACAGAAATGACAAAAACGGGAATATTAAAAAAGGACAAGGATAAAACATTAATGGCTTTGGAATGATTTTGATTTTAAGTGTGTTAGAATACAAAGGGCTCAGAAAGCCAAAGATCAACACTGTCAACAATGGATAGGTGAAAAAAAGAAAAGTATCACGCTGCGCATCTTTTATTCTGGCTTGATTTTTTCCAAAGAAAACAAATATTGAGTTTCACCACATACTGTACCTAGCTGTGAGATCAGCTATTTTCTACCACATCCTGTAGGGAAAAGGAGAAGGTGTTTATAGGCTTTCTTAGTGTAAATGTGACTAAATCTATGTCCTTCCTACACTCTGGCATATCCCCTGAGCAGGCTGTTGTAAATGTGTTTAGGAACCGATTCACCACCACCACCACCACCACAGCTATACTGTACAATAACATGATGTATGTTGTATATCTGTTGAGTAGAATTACTTGTAAGCTTTAATACAACTTAGTGGGTTTAAATATATTTCTAAAAATACTTTCAGTAAAACAAAATGTATATCTCATGTCTCATTGAACGCCAAAGACTTGAACGCAGTAGGTCTGGCCTTGGCCTTGGGATTTCAGGACATGTGAGATGGGCACCGTATCAAATGCTGGCACAATTTTACAGTCATATGCATAGGCATCCAAAGCAGGCTATTGACATACAATACGTGTTTTATGAGTGAAGATGTAGAGTGTATACAGAAGATTGGCTCAGAGAAACAGGTGGTGTAGCTTCTGTCACATTCGTCCAGAGAAGTATTGTAGCTGGGATTGAGTTGCCATGGTGCGGGCTTGGCAAACGACCTGTGCTTTGCGTCAGGGATTAGAAGGCTGAAATGAATGTGGATGGCATCTTTGTGTTGGGCCAAATAGTCTTAGCCATCCTTTCAGTATAAATTGTGCTTAGGAGGGAGAAAATGTTTAGAGCTGTTGGGCCTGGTGACGCTCAAAAGGCGTCACATACCGCCATTCGACGAGGCATCTTAAGGCATCGGTATAAGACGCAACAGCCTTTTTATCCATCACCGATGTTAGTCCACTCGCATAATTGTTAGAATCTAAGAGCAATGGACGTAGTGTTAAGAGCGAGAAAGTCCATCAAGTAAAGGAAGGGTGGATTCATCAATCAAACACTGGACTTAAACCCGAGTTTGAACTCAAAGTTGAGTTGTTTTAACTGACACATTATGTCAACGTGAAACTAATTCCCTCAGCTATATGAAATTATGTCAATAGTTAAACATTTCCATTTTGTAACAGCAAAACATCATCCTTTTTCTAACCCTAACGTGGTTGCTTAAACCTAACTTAACAGCGACCATTTCAAATTGTTAAGTACTTATTTTTACAGGCGACGTTATGAGCTACATGAGATGGTAAAGTTAACCATGACCATTTCACGTGGTACTGTTATCACGTGTTGGATCCCCAAAGCGAATTCTTCAAGACACCATGCAAAAGGCTTCTTCCCAATCGGGGAAACTACGACAAGAAGGGTATCATTCTCGTTGACATACAATAATTCAACCATTGCACTAAAGCAACAAATGTGTACCTATTGTAAAATAGGTATTTCAAGATTTGTCAGACTGAACCTAAATAGATTGCTTTTTGAGTCCAAGTGTAATCCTCCGTGACACAATCAACCACAGTTTTACAATGTGTGGCTACAGATTAATATTTAGCATCTCTGTATTGACAAGTGGAGTGAAACTGAATTATAACTTTACTTTTACTATTCTTTTTTGATTTGTTGTGGTTTTGAGGCTTGGGTTGTTGAGCAAAGCTAAGTTGTTTGACACATAATAATTCACTTTAATGTGCTTCGCTGAGATGAGCTCGCTCTCATTAGCTCTTTGATTTCAGTTGAGATGTATGTGAACAAACAAACAAATCGGTGTTGATCATTATTAATGTGTTACATAAAAGAATGATGTAAAGGCCTCCTTTAGTCACATGGGTCTAGTTAATGAGACAGCTTTCAAGTTTTAGGTTTTAATAAACTGTTGACACCATAACCATTATCCATTTATAATTACCCACGTAAGAAATGGTCTTATGGTGCCAGTCAGTACTATAAAATGTGCTCTAGCAGGATGAATTAAGACCATATAGTCATTTAAATGATACGTTAATGGGGGTTTCTGTGTGAGAACAAAACTATGTTTCGTGTTTGTCTTGTTTGACCTCTTGATAGAATCAAGTATAAAAACCAAATATCTGCTCTGCATTTACAATTGTTTTGGTCAGTATGAAAAACAACCAAGAGGATGAAGTGTAGATCAAAGCAAACAACAAATGGATGTTGGGGGTGTGGATGTTGGACAACTTTTCCAGCTTTGTTATTGTGAAATTCTGTTTCACAAGAGACACAACAAGCATAATGTCCTCTAAACCTTAATCCTTTCCTCCTTTCTTTTTTCTTCCTTCTCCTCTTTCCCAGTTCAAAGAAACTTTAAAACAAGCCAAATTTCTCTGATCTCGATCCACATATAAACAGTTGCTGCCTCACCACTGTACTGCTACTATCTTTCCCCATCCATTTCCTTTTGAACAGGCCTTCTCTTTGTTTTTACTCCCCCTCATTTCCCCCTTCTCAATACATTCACCCTGAGCTGAAAATAAATACACATCAGACCACCTTACTAATATGAGTCGAGCCTTACAAATAATCCCTCTTCTCCTTTTTCATACAACTCCATGACAAAATGAATGAAATAAATAAAGCTCACATCTTTACTCTGGATCACCTGGTTTATATCATAAGAACCCATTTCTTATATTCTATGTACACAGAACTGGTAATATACCTACTTCTTTTTTAACCAAGACCATCTGTGAAAATTAGAAAGTGTGTGCAGGGGAGAGAGCCCATCGTTGAACCATGTATTAAAATGTTGTTCTTGCTTCAACTTCTAGTTAAATAAAAAATGTAAATAAACAAAACCTCAATAAGTCTTTCTTTACTGGTGTCTTATCGTCTCCCAAATCGTTCTCTTTTTACCCTCTTTCTTCTAACTTTATATAATGTTGCAAAATCCCCAAAGACTCTCAAACAAACAGACTTTTCGTCTCCTCAAGGCCATCCTTCTTCTGTAAGCAAGCTGATAACCTCTGATCTGGTGGTTCCAACATTGGTCAACAGTCTTAAGTAGACTCTGAGTGTTCGGAACAGATGAGTATGAAATAAGGAATGCCAAAAAGGCCAAAATATTTGTCTGAAAAGATGCAGCTGTGAACACTTCCCTGAGTAAGACTGTAATTTACTGTTAAGAAACAACATAGTCAATTTTTAAACCCATATTCAATGCTACAAAAAAATGTGTATTAGTCATTGTGTTTTTCAGGTAATTCCATGTTCAGTGAATAAATCTGCATAACGGTGATTCAGCTCAAATACTGTTGTCCACAACATTTTAAAAAGACCCAAATCGACATCTTGTTTGTGTTTTAAAAGATATGAAAGTCTCGCCAAATGTTATAAAAAGTCCCTTTTTTTTCACAAATATCATATAGATTTCAAATAGATTTCCTATTTTGTCACCAACATATATTTTTTTCATGTGTTTACCACCTAGCGCCTCGTATCATCACCTTATTGGAGACAGTGGATATACTTCTGGATCACAATGCCACCTTCATCTGTGAGGTGGAGTCCCGTCCCCCTGCTGACATCACTTGGACTAAGAATAACCACCCAATAATGTAAGTTCACATGATGGCTGCACCATTAACTCACCTTTAGTTACTTACTTTGGTAATCACAAAGGTTAGGGTTACGGCCCGTCCACAAGCTTCAACGCTTCTGCCCATTCACTTGATGGGGTGACGTCACGCTTCGCCGAATTGCATTGTGGGAGCGTCACTACGCTTTGCTCGCGTTGCTCGCTTCAAAAGTTGAGCAATGTTCAACTTTTGAAGCTTCGACGGAAGCGTCAGCCAATCAAATCATATGCCAGTACAAGCTCTAGCCAATCAAACCGCGTGCTTGTGTGTCCGGGGCGGGAGATTCATGTGATTGGTTGTTGGTCGAGTTTCAGACACGCCCGCCGGCAAGCTTCAACGCACGCCGCCGTGTGGACGCTGCGTTAGGGTTAGTGAGATGAAATTAGCTGATTTTTTGCCTAGCAAAATGCTGACAATAAAGGCATTTTTTATGTTAATGATGTCCACTTTATTAGTTGGTAAAATGCTAGTAACATTAGCTGCTATGCTGAACATCACACTACCAATATTTGAAAAGGTATTTGTTTAAGTATAGCTGCAAATGTTGGAATTGTAGCTACATACACAGCATATAAATGGATTTTGTTTATATTGGATGATTTTCAAAAATAAGTCTTTCTTAATATTCACTTAATTTCACAGTCACTCTCTCATTTGTGTCCTACCAGGTACTATGACACCCGGTACATTACAAGGGAGCATGGGCAGATGCTTAGCATTCCTCGCGTAAGAGATACAGACAATGGAGAGTACTGCTGCATCGCCAGTAACGGCATTGGAGAGGCAGCCAAAAGCTGTGGAGCTCTGCAGCTGAAGATGAGTATGTCTGTCTTTTTTTTTCAAGATTCTATATATTCATATTCCAATCACAGTAGCATTGAAACAAAAGGCTAAATGTATCTTGTCTGTCTTTCCAACAGAGCCACAGATCAAACGCCATCCTACCAATGTAACCCTATTGGTAGAATCCAAAGCAGTGCTGCCCTGTGTTACCCTCGGCAACCCCAAACCAGATGTCACATGGCTCAAAGATGATGAGCTTATCAAAGTATGCCATCCTTTTTTAAACATACTATATATATTACCATAAAGGACTCTGACATCCCTCTTCTTGGCTTGGTTTATAGTGTCCCACAGTATTAAATTTAAAATTGTGAAAATCAGTTCTTTCTTTAAAACTATTTCAAAAATGGTGTCATCCCTCCCAGATCAGTGACCGTGTTACCGTTCTTGACTACGGTGCGTTAAAGATCCATAACATCCAAAAGCAGGATGCAGGACAGTATCGCTGCGTGGCCAGGAATAGCTTTGGTTTGGCCTTCTCAAAGCCTGTCACCATAGAGGTCCAGGGTATGTATTTTAACCTGGTTTCACTTTCTACATCTTATACAGCAGGGGTCGGCAACCCTTGGCACGCGTGCCAGCATTGGCACGCGGCACCGTAACCAGTGGCACACTCGGAATAAGTGGAATAAGTGTGCAAAAATATTTAAATTGTATTTTCGGATCCTGAACGAGACCGCCGCCAGAGCGCGTCTCCCCGTTACCTGCCATGCACGCAACGCAGCCCCTTTCTCTTTATCTCCAGGTGACTTTCTGCCGCTTTCCTCCGTGGTGCAGTGCTGATCGTTTCACCACAGAGGAAAGCACTTCACTAATTGCAGTACCCATAAGGAGCTGTACAAATGCCGCAGTTTTTGCGTGGCTGTGTATTTAGTTGAAAGCCCAGTGGCGATCTGCTCATCTCTCATCGAAATAATATGCTACAAAGGGGCGGACTGGCCATCTGTGTGTTGAACTTTCCTGTCGGCTCCCAGACCGTAGTCGAGGAGGGAAGAAGCAACAAGCTTCAGGTTCAATAACCCACTTTAGCTTAAATGACTGGAGAGAGGCGAGCTCTTCAATTAGGGAGGCCGTTGCATTTATTTAGCTGTTCTTCTGTTTCACCAAAATACATTCACAGACCTCTGTTTTTCTGGCTGCCTCGTTTTCACTTCCAGAAACAAACACACGTTCCCTCACTGTCGCTCTACCATCCCACAAACACACATGCACAAAGCCACACCCCTCTTTCTCTCTCTCTTAAAGGGACAGCGATCTCCATCTCACTCTGATGACCTAATATCATAACATGTGTGTTCTGGGAGGAATCACAGAACGGACTATCGTCCTTATTATTATGCCGTTTAAACCAATTATTTAAATGTGTTTGTTAAAATTGGAACATCTACTGGTAAAGTTGCGCTGACGTGACAGGTCCACCACACTGCTTGTCACCACAGCGAGAGGCGCTACCCCCGCCCTCCTGCTGATAGTTCACGAGCGTCAGCCCTCTACCCCCCCCCCTCCCTCCTCCCTCCCCCCCCCCCCCGTTGATAATTCTCGATCGTTGGCACGCTGATAATTTTTTTTTTTTTTAAATGGCACTTCATATCAAAAAGGTTGCCGACCCCTGTTATACAGTATGTAAAAACTGTACAGTATGTTGAGCCGGAGGAATATAGTAGTTTGGTTGCAATATATGTATGTGAATGTGTGTCTACACTTGTGTTTGTGTGTGTTTAGCTCCAGCACGAATCCTACGGGTTCCTAAGGAGAAGCGAGTAGCCTATGGCAGCCAGATTTCCCTGGAATGTAACGCCACAGGAAATCCGATCCCTACCATCACCTGGCTCGAAAGTGGGAATACTGTGAGTGTTCAAGTTCAGTGTGTTGTGTAAAAGCACATTTTTGTGGGGTTTGCCCAATATGGGTTTCGAGATGTTCGTTGACTGATGCTGTGTTTTAGCTGAATCCATTGTAAATCTACAAATGTATCTCTATCAGGGTCTTAAAACCTCTAAACCACATAATAAAAGACTCTAAAGCTATGAATGTTTGTGATCAAATTCAAACAAAACAACAATATTCATGGTGGTAGCTCTATCCATCGTGTCTATGCCCAGTCCTAAGTCTCTCATAAATGTTTGCGATTTCACTGGGAATATTGTTGTCTCTTTTACAATGGTTGGGTTGGCTCAAATGTAATTTACCACAGCCAGCATCAGAGACATTTTTATCACGTAGCTGACATTGTGACACATTGTCAGCCAGAAGAGTCTTACATAATGGGAAATCACTGACAATAACAGAGCAGATAGTCTGGAAAGCCAACATGCATTGTAGTCCAATACAATACTCAAATAAAGTTGAATAAATTAAGCCTTCATATTCACAGGGCAAAGATCCTGAACCTACTCAGCATCTATTTTATAAAATTAGCTAGCAATCCAAAGTCCAAAGAATAGAATCAGGTCTAAAGAAACAACATTAGCTAGCTAGCATCTAGCTACACATCACCATTAGATTATCTAGCGTCTAGCTACACATTACCATTAGGTATTTAGTGTTCCATTTGGCGGTCTACAGAAGCAACACACCCCAGTTTAGAGTAGTGGGAGCTAAATTATGTCTTTGTCTTTTGAGCTGACCGCTCCCCCCCCAAAAAAACGGAGTAAATCCTCCGTGCAATCAATATATTACGACCCCTGGTGGCGACAGTAGCAAAGGAGGAAGTCAGGTGACATGAATAACAACAATTAAGTACACATAGGAGAAAGGTCAGGGAAGAATGTGAGGACTTGTTGCTTGTGAGACATTTGTCCTTGAACAGCTTTGCATGCCAATTGTAATGTGTTTGGTATGCTGTCCACATGGCTTGATCAACAAAACGATTAAAATCATATCAAAGAAGCAGCTTACTTCATGGTGACAGAGACTTTAAAGGATTGTTTTCCATTTAGCTAATAATACACAGTGTTATCAGCTTTAATTGGAATGCCTTTTCAAAGGGAGCCAGTGAGGTCTTGAGGGTCTTGAAAATCTGACTAGATGGATGTACAGCCCATCCATGTAAGGTGGCCCATGTTACAATCTGTAAAAGAGCGCTGATTTGTGAAGTCATACAAATAAATATAACAGTAGGAGAGACATTATGTACCTGCTGACAACATTGTTTAAACAAGCAACAGAACTGAAACAGATTTGTTACCAACAGTGCCAAATTTCCAATTGCCAAGAAGCGTGCTAAGTTTATTCCTCTAGTGATTATGTTCGAACATGTGAGTCATTGCGATGGTTTAGTTTTAACCCCCCTTGCAGTTGAAACAACATGCAATCATTTTTGGGACATCAGGAGAACACATTATTCACAACTCGTGCCAAGTGTTTTTTTTTATTCTTGTTTTTTAAAACACCAGGACAGTGAGTTTGCGACTTCCTGCAAACCCTAAGGAAGAAAAATCAGACCAAAAAAGAAATACATGTACAGCTCTATTAAAATTTGAGTTGTTGTGGTTGAAATGATATTCTTGACCTTCTTAAGAATGTTAAACAGGACTTTTTTTTTAGTCAGGCAAATAAGCAAGCACACATTTATAATATGTTCCATTGCGGGCAGACATACACTGCATAACGTCTGGGTATTTAATAGTCTTGGTAGCTAACTACAAGGTGATTACAGGCCCATAATACTTGTAAATAAAGTATGTGTGTGTGTGTGTGTGTGTGTGTGTGTGTGTGTGTGTGTGTGTGTGTGCGTGTGTGCGTGTGTGCGTGCGTGCGTGCGTGCGCGCGTGTGTGTGTGTGTTAAATTGACTGTGTGAGCTGCTTTCCTGGCAGATTAAGGTCATTAATTTCAGCGGGGCTGGATCAAGCTCGTCCAAAAAACAATCAGTCATACACAACTTTAAATATAGATGCGTCGCATATCAGCACCCACACACACAAACACTACAGACTGACATATCATAAATAGATATATGCAGGCGTTGTGAGTTGATACAGAGACTAAAACTAACAAAGACATTGTATGTCATTACATTCGTACAGTGTGAATGCCAGGGAATTTTTAAATCATTTAAATGTTCACGAGTGGTTATATTAATGCCTGACACATAGTGTACTGTGGGCACTTCATTTATCAGCTCAACACCCATGATCCTGTGATATACTTAGTGTATGAACACTCTAGACATTAGATCAACAATTTTAATTTATTTCTAATTTCATCCTCTGTACTCAACTCAATTATGCGTTACCGAAGCGTTGGTGGGAATCAAATCGAACAACAAAAAAAAGGCGGTGAATATTAGACCTAAATGTATGAGGTGTCCGGATAACACAACGCCAAATAAATCATAATGTAGCAATAGGAAACGGTTTCATAACATGTTTGGCATGAAAGCTTTATACTGATAATATGTCGAAAGGGCCACTGTAGCTCAGTTGGTCGCCAAGCGGAGGACCAGGGTTTGAATCTGGCCCTGGACCATGTTCTGTGTGTCTTCCCCCTATAGCTTTCACTCAAAGACACTGGTTGCCCAAAAAATTCAAAAGGAAAAAAAGAGACCACTCCCAATTGTTCTTAAATCTCAATCTAATTACTATCTCATTACAAGTATGACAGCCATTCCATTCCAGTGTATTTTGTATTCCAACCCGGAGGCATTTTGACAGTAGTTTATAGAATAACATATATTTTTTCATTTGACTAATTCTATTCCAGAGCTATATACATTTCAGGCTGTTCTGCTGCCCCCTAATGGACTGAAACAAATGTATCTTTAATGCAAGGGGGGATCATTTTGTACGTTATATTATAAAACAATTGTGATGTATATGTGCCCTTGCATGATGACCTGGTTCGTCTGTGATATAATTGTTTTCTTTATGTAGATCTCAGGTGCATCGGTCGAAGAGACTTTGATAGGAGAGGTGATCCTGTCTGTTCTTAAAGTGACGGTGAATAAGCCAGCTTTGTTTACATGTCTGGCCGCTAACCGACACAACTCTGGAGCTAACACTGTCAAGGCAACTGCTAAAGTCACTGTCGCAGGTACTCACTCTTTTTCATCTCCATTCCAAAATGACTCATAGAAACTTGTGGCTCTTACGTCTGTGTGTCTGGGGGTTGTTTCTGCTTTGTCTTGAGTTATCTTAGCTGCCATTTATATTAGTTGTGTTTAGCTTCAGCTGTTGGTTGTGCCCCCCATTTGGTTGCTACCTCAGACACACTCGCCCCCCCCATGACCCCAGTCCTCTTAAACAAACACTCACACATGTCTTGTTCCCTGACCACACACACTGCCCTCCACCTGGTTGTCCCTCTCCATCCTCACAGATAGCTGTCTTCGTAAGAGAAGCACAATGGATAGTTTTCTCTTCCTACAGAAACTCATTTTTGCCTTTTTTCCTACTCTCTTCACCCATTTCCTCCTACTTGCGTGTCTCCAACCAACGTCTTACGGATATTGCCACTTCCCCATAGAGTGGAGGTAAGAGAAATGTGCCTTTTCAAAACTCTCAATGTACTCTTTCTTTATTTACTAGTCAAAGTGCTAGTCAAAGTGAGAGTCCATGTGTTTGCCTTTTTAAAACTCTTAATGTACTCTTTCTTTATTTACTGTAGTCAAAGTGCTAGTCCATGTGAGAGTCCATGTGTTTCATAAAAATGACACAGCACATTACCTGCTGTCAGTGAATCCTATACAGGCACTGTAACAATCTTTATTTAAATAACCTAAGTGCTGTTTCTTCCTCTGGGTCAGCTGAAGACAATACACGTTTTAGCTCTGGCAATAAACTACATTGTGGCCCGTCATCCAGCCATATGTGAGCTGAATTTGAACTTTGCTGAATCGCAGCACACCCCCAAATCCCACATCTGGACTATGTAACTTCAGAAAGAAACAGAGGGAGATAAAGATAGAGAGGTAGAGAATACATGGAAATGCTGGCCTTGTGTCCCGTTGAGATTTTCTGAGGTAAGATTGAAGACAGAGACAGTAGATTATAGGTCATAGACAGACAAAAGGATCTGGCATAATGGCTACATTTTGCCCTTTTCTTTTTCTTATAATGTCTATTGTAAGGAGCACTGGAAGAGCCTGAGACTTGAAGTTTTCATTACTAAAAACGACGCTGTAGATATTGTTCATATGACACTAAAGACTTTGAATCTTTAGATGTACATCCAAGAACGTATGAACAGGCGTGGGTGTTGAACAGTTTGTAAGTGTTGCAGTACACGGGCAGGCAGAGAGACAACTGGAGTGAGGGCTGTCAGATAAACAGAGAGAATGTGGATGTGAAGCAGGCAGAAATACATGTGGATTGTGTGCATGCTGGAGGACAAACAGATATATGAGTTGGAAAAAAAGCAGGCAGATGGAATTGCAAACAAAGAATAGGAACACAATACGTGAGAAAGGCAGGTTTATGTATCCATGACTGATCTTTTCAATCTAAAAGGCTGCCAGGAAGTCCAACAGACAGACATGATGTAATTTCCTACCAACCTTCTACAAGCTTTTTTCTTTTAACATCTGGATTATTTTAGGGGAGATTTCAAAGATGTAGACCTTGTAGATACACATGAACTCTGGTCAGCCGAAAGAGTAAAATATTGATTGCTCTGAGGTCCAATAGTCAGAATCTTTAAGGGATTTAGATAATGGATGATTGTCATACCCCCAAACAAAAAATAAAACCTGATCTTTTGTTATAGCCAGACAAGGTCTTCCAATTAGCTATAAATTCATATATCTGTTCATCTTTAGAATGTATTTTGCCTGACAAACACTTGAATGCAGAGACCTTTATCCTTTATTATGTTGTTTTTGGAAGCATTGTGGTTTTCTATGTTTGTAGACCAAGTAATAACCAATCATGATAATTGTGTGTCTTCTTCATAGACTCTACAAGGGCGTCGCGGGCTACTGCAGTGCGTATCGTGGAGATGTGTGCCGCAACATACTGCAAGATGATCTGCTGGTTTTCTTCAACTCCTCCCTCTCCGACCCCGAGGACATGCAGGAGTACCTGGTTCAGAGCTGGTGGACGGAGTTGGAAGGAATCAGTGTGCTGTGTAGTCCCGCCGTGCGCTCACTGCTCTGCCACTCCTCCTTCCCCGACTGCAACCCATCAGGCTTAGGACCGGCGCCTAAACCTGTCTGCAGGTAGCACAGACCTATTTTTTTTTTTGGATTTGTTAGTAGGCCTACAGTATAGACTGCATTTTTTGTAGGCTGACCCAGCAGACCTAGCATCGCTAGGATTTCCTAGACAAAAAGGAATGTGATTTTTCCAATGGATTTTGGAATATTTCAGAAAATAAGATCTGTGGTTAGTGTGGTAGTTACCTTTACAATACGTGCGCGTCCCTACATATTAACACAACTTTGTGATGGCCAGAAATAAAAAGCTAACGTAATACTATGAATGAGCGACATTACGGTCGCATGGCTCGGTGTCACTATCGCTAAGCAAAATGTGGCTAATCTTCGGTGTGATGACGGGCTTTTCGTTACCACCATTAGGGCTGCACAATATTGAAAAAAACTGACATCGCGATATTATTTTCCCCTGCGATATATATTGCGTTTTTTTTTAACTATATTTAACCGGATGAAGGATTTTAGTCACGGACGTCTGGATTTTAACTGGTAGACTCATCATACCTTAAGTCATGATCTAACATGTCATGATAATGCATGTTGCTTACCCTCAAATAAGGGGGTTCCCCTGTGAATGAAGAAGAGAAGAACCTTTTTGTATCCAAGATAGTTCCAGATGGCAGATGTTGCTTTTCTTTTTGGAAGTAAATCTTCATTCTCGCCGGTATTGTCCTCCTCTGCCTCGCTCATTTTTTACCGGTGTTTTGATGGTCTGCAAACTAGCGGGGCGGGGCCTGCTGTGATCTGATCAAGAATGATTGTGATTGGTGGTTTGCTGTGCATGCAGAGCCTGCATGTCACTCACTCAAGTACCCCTAACATGAGAGCCGCGCACGTTTTCCTTTTGTAGCAAGCATCAAAATAATTGTAACATGACGTGTTTGAGTTAATGTACCTACTTAATATCGCACGTCCTAAAAATGAAAAAAAAAATAATATATTATAATTTTTTTTTTAATAAAATCACACGTCCCTGCGATGTGAATATCACGCATGCGCATATTGCGGTTATCGTCATGACACGATATATCGTTCAGCCATAACCACCATCCACCGTTTTTTAAATACATAAGCTTTAGACATTCACAAGAGTGATATTTACTCACTTATTTTATGTTGTAGAACAAACGTGAACACCTCTTAAGATCGTGTTAACCTTAGACCTTCAGGCTTTGAGCAGGGAACCAGAAGTTGTAAAATGTAAAGTTGTTACCAGGTTTTTGGATATATTACTACACAACTCTATAGGAAAGCAAAGACAGCTGAAGGAGCATCCTCATGTATTGTCTTCCTTTACGAAACAGGGAACACTGCCTGGCGGTGAAGGAGCTGTACTGCCATAAGGAGTGGTATGTGCTGGAGGGCAGCAGTTCAGCCCAGCCAGGCTTCTTCAGCTCTGTCCCTGGGTCACACTCTCCCACTTCACTGCTGCCCAACTGTCAGGCTTTACCAAGTCTGCACACAGATCCTGATGCCTGTACACATGTCCCTTTTGTAGGTAAGATATCCCTCACTAAGATAATTTTCAGAAGTGTTTGTTTTCAAAATGCACATCATCTAAAAAGGGGAAGAGTTTGGCTAATTTGGCAATGTCCAGACTTTCTGCTAACTTCCAGAGAGTCCACTTGGGGTGCATACTTTACAAAATTAAACACTAAAGTACAAAAATATATAGAAGTAAAGGATATGTATCATTATACCGGGTTTAGGATTCATTATATTGGGAGGCTTTGGAACACTGTAAATCTATATCTAAATCTATAAGAATCTTATAAGAGTAATACATTAAAGTGCCCTACCAGAATTGATGACACCAAACATGTGACAAAGTCTGGATATTTGGACTATTTTATTATAAGTTTTTTAAGCATGAGCATATTATTTTATGTGTTTTCTCAAAATAAAAAATAACTCAAGAAACAGTTATGCAGAAGTTTGTTTACAGCATACAGAATGATGTATAAACGAAGGAAGCCGTGGAAGATGGTAACTAACAGATCAAAACTTTACCTCATCTTACGATCATTCTTTTAATTGTTCTGCTAGATTCAGCCAGAGATAAGATATGTTGAACCTGTACTGCAGCTTGGGCGCAGCAAATTCAGCATTCAATCCTAAAGGAAATTAAGCGTTGTGAAAAGGAAAAAAAGAAGTTGGCTAGTTGCATTTGCTTACAGCCAAATAAAGCTTGGCCTGCTTAACTGCAGGTCACTGATACTTATGAGGTCATTAAGAGGGTCTGAGCAACTGAGCCAATATATACAACTGCAGGCTAGTATGTGTGGGGTGTAGGCTTTATCATAGGCGTAGTGTGTGTATGTTTGCTCTGTAAGACAATATGAAATGTACTGAATTGACATTCAGTGATGTACTGATTTCTCCATGATATATTTTTTATTCAACTTTACTTTTAATCGTTTCTACATTTCAGACATCAAGAAAGATCAAGTTACAAGTAAGTCTAGAAACAAATATATTTGTTTAATTTAATTAATAATTTACTAAACGGTTACTGTTAAATCATATTAATCCCATATCTGTTTTCCTGTTCAACAGCAACATGCTACAATGACAGAGGGCGTTTCTACCAAGGCAGCTTGAATGCGACAAGGTCTGGGATACCGTGTCAGTCATGGAGCCAACAGGTAATGTGGTGTGTGTGTGTGTGTGTGTGTGTGTGTGTGTGTGTGTGTGTGTGTGTGTGTGTGTGTGTGTGTGTGTGTGTGTGTGTGTGTGTGTGTGTGTGTGTGTGTGAGAAAGCATTACTATAAATGCGTAGAACTTCAATATGCGAGGCAGATACTGTACAAAACAGAGTTGATAACATTCGTTCATAGCAAGGCCCTCTATCAAACTAATACCTGTATTTTTTAAATCCAGGAGTCCAACTAAAGTGTGACTCATGTTTTGTGTGTGGATGTTCAGTTTTAAATCAAACATTCCTGACCTCTAACCAGAAACAGAAAAACATACAAAAGTGCAAACACAAGCACACACACATCCCCTTGGCCCAAAAGCCTCTTTATGTTTTTACGGCTTTGCTCAGTGAGAGAGTCTGTGAGGGTGAGCTGTTACTACTCTCCTGTGCAGTGTGTGTGTGTGTGTGTGTGTGTGTGTGTGTGTGTGTGTGTGTGTGTGTGTGTGTGTGTGTGTGTGTGTGTGTGTGTGTGTGTGTGTGTGTGTGTGTGTGTGTGTGTGTGTGTGTGTGTGTGTGTGTGCCAGGTCAGCAGAGAGGGAGGGGCTCATCATGTCACATCCTGCCTCTGGAAGCAATTAGCTTTCACACGCATATGCTGCACAGACTCCATCACTACCACACACACACTCTGACATGTTACACTGCTCACACACACAGACATACAGTACAATGGGGCAAAAAAGTATTTAGTCAGCCACCAATTGTGCAAGTTCTCCCACTTAAAAAGATGAGAGAGGCCTGTCATTTTCATCCTAGGTATACCTCAACTATGAGAGA